>NC_083587.1:4080000-4182500 GCF_027579695.1 Neoarius graeffei
ACTTACAGTGGTGCTTGAAAGTTTGTGAACCCTTTAGAATTTTCTATATTTCTGCATAAATATGACCTAAAACATCATCAGATTTTCACACAAAGCCTAAAAGTAGATACAGAGAACCCAGTTAAACAAATGAGACAAAAATATTATACTTGGTCATTTATTTATTGAGGAAAATGATCCAATATTACATATCTGTGAGTGGCAAAAGTATGTGAACCTTTGCTTTCAATATCTGGTGTGACCCCCTTGTACAGCAATAATTGCAACTACACATTTCTGGTAACTGTTGATCAGTCCTGCACACCGGCTTGGAGGAAATTTAGCCCGTTCCTCCGTACAGAACAGCTTCAACTCTGGGATGTTGGTGGGTTTCCTCACATGAACTGCTCGCTTCAGGTCCTTCTACAACATTTCCATTGGATTAAGGTCAGGACTTTGACTTGGCCATTCCAAAACATTACCTTTATTCTTCTTTAACCATTTTTGGTAGAATGACTTGTGTGCTTAGGGCCATTGTCTTGCGGCATGACCCACCTTTTCTTGAGATTCAGTTCATGGACAGATGTCCTGACATTTTCCTTTAGAATTTGCTGGTATATTTCAGAATTCATTGTTCCATCAATGATGGCAAGCTGCCCTGGCCCAGATGCAGCAAAACAGGTCCAAACCATGATACTCCCACCACCATGTTTCACAGATGGGATAAGGTTCTTATGCTGGAATGCAGTGTTTTCCTTTCTCCAAACATAACACTCCTCATTTAAACCAAAAAGTTCTAGTTTGGTCTCATCCATCCACAAAACATTTTTCCAATAGCCTTGTGGCTTGTCCATGTGATCTTTAGCAAACCAGATGAGCAGCAATGTTCTTTTTGGAGAGCACTGGATTTCTCCTTGCAACCCTGCCATGCACACCATTGTTGTTCAGTGTCCTCCTGATGGTGGACTCATGAACATTAACATTAGCCAATGTGAGAGAGGCCTTCAGTTGCTTAGAAGTTACCGTGCGGTCCTTTGTGACCTTGCCAACTATTACACGCCTTGCTCTTGGAGTGATCTTTGTTGGTCAACCACTCCTGGGGAGGGTAACAATGGTCTTGAATTTCCTCCATTTGTACACAATCTGTTTGATTGTGGATTGGTGGAGTCCAAACTCTTTAGAGATGGTTTTGTAACCTTTTCCAGCCTGATGAGCATCAACAACGCTTTTTCTGAGGTCCTCAGAAATCTCTTTTGTTCGTGCCATGATACACTTCCACAAACATGTGTTGTGAAGATCAGACTTTGATAGATCTCTGTTCTTTAAATAAAACAAGGATGCCCACTCACATCTGATTGTCATCCCATTGATTGAAAACACCTGACTCGAATTTCACCTTCAAATTAACTGCTAATCCTAGAGGTTCACATACTTTTGCCACTCACAGATATGTAATATTGGATCATTTTTCTCAATAAATAAATGACCAAGTATAATATTTTTGTCTCATTTGTTTAACTGGGTTCTCTTTATCTACTTTTAGGACTTGTGTGAAAATCTGATGATGTTTTAGGTCATATTTATGCAGAAATATAGAAAATTCTAAAGGGTTCACAAACTTTCAAGCGCCACTGTACTCTGATTTTGAAAGTAAAGCTCTTTTTTGATACGTTCCTTGCAAATTTTCCTTCCTCAATAAATGTGTCATTGATAGGATAACAATGACATGAATATACAGCATCATAGCTAATCATAACCACAACATATATATATATGTTGTGGTTATGATGACCCAGGGTGACCAATAGCCTAGGCCTAGTGGCATCTGCCAACCAATCACGAGTGATTTCTTTGGTTTAAAAGTAGTGTTTTCATCCAATACTGAGTGAGGAAATTCGAGGCAAGCCAGGCAATTCTCGGACAGTACGCGCGGTTTCGCTGCGATTCATATGCAAATAGGCTACCCCGCGAGTCCTATGTCAGTGGTACACTCCCGACAATTTTCCAGCCTGCAAACGCGGACGCCGCAGGCCGTTAAACTGCTGTTAACTGCGAGGATTTGCAGGTGTTTACAGGGATGGAAATCCCACTTTTCATGCAGTGACAGACTCAGATTGTTGGCGCGCCCGCGTCTATTTCGATGCACTATTTCGAATAATGAACGCATTGTCGAGAGGGGCAGGGGCCAATATGGACGCGAGCATTTTATACCCTATTTGGAACGTTTCGTGGCGTATTACAGACCCTCCAGGATTTCGCGATGTTGCGATTTGCAACTTCAACGCAAAGTCAACCAATCCCCACGAATTCAGGGCGGTGTTGCAATTATATCCAATCACCACAACTTTCCCGCAAATTTGACCAATCATCGGCGTCGTCTTGAGGTGACGTCGACAAACTACCTTCCGCCTTACTTCCAGTGTTGCCAGATTGGGCGGTTTCCCGCCCAGTTGGGCAGTTTCAAGGGCATTTTGGCGGGTTTTGAACATATTTTGGGCTGGAAAACATCAGCAGTATCTGGCAACACTGCTTACTTCCATGTTTCCGTTGAAGAGAAGCAACATGTGCAAGTCAGTGTTTATATAGGCTTAAATTCTGTTACTGAAAGTGTTATGTTTACAGTGAAGGACTGTGTGCACTTTACATTATTATTTTTTTTTTACTTAATACAAGAAATTAATGGATACCAACATTTTTGCCAAAATGGTATTTTATTTTCCACTGTTTAGGCAACTTCAGCATCATACTGTGAGATTCTGTTCAAATTGTTTTTTTTTCTTCTATGAAGCCTGAGCTTTTATTAGTTTAAGCTTTTATTAATTTTATTAGTTTATAATTATTGTTTAATTTAGTCTTCAGGAGAGACTGCCTGCACACAGTACTAGTATTAATAGTTTTTTTTTTCTTACATGAAAGCTGAGGCATTTATATTATATTTTAAAGTAACTTCATGTTGTGCTGTGAGGTTCTATGCATTTTAACTTTTGAACCAACAAGTGCATTTGGATAAGCAAAGCCTATTTTTCTGCATTTTTGTAGTCCTGGTAATCTTTTATATTGGCAAAGTTGTTTATAGGACCATTTCTCAGTGTCTTTGTTTTTTTAATCAATAGTTTTTCAGTAATAACTTAATATTTAACATATCACTCAATTTTAATCACAAAAAGAGAAAATCGCAACAATTTCTCACAACTTTCACTTCCTCCCGCAATGTAATCGCAACAAAAACCTAAAAAAAACTGCAACTTTCATCGCAATTTTTTGGAAAACCCCCGCAACAGACATTTTAGCTCGCAACAATCACAAAAAAGGCCCGCAAAATCCTGGGGGGACTGGTATTACTTGATTTCATGGTCTCAATATCGAAAATCTTGCACAAATATGCAACTTCCAACATAATTATCTGGATATTCAACAGATTTCAGCATCGGATGAATTTGTTTTGACCGCCGCCATATTGAATATACGTCGGACCCGTTCGTGTATTTATGCCGCCCCGTTTGTAGCGTCCCAAGCGAGTAAAACCTGATCCAAGTCTTTCGCTAGGTGGTTTCTTACAGTCTATGTACAAACATTCGAAAGAGACAAGAAAACATGGATAAGAAAAATACATCTATTTTGTCATTCTTCGGCAGAAAGAGAGTACATTCACCTGAACAAACTGATTCCCAAGGTAATTAGTCATACTAGATTTACAACAACTACTACATCAACTGCAACAGCAACCACTACTACCACTGGTGACTACTACTACCACTGGTGACTACTACCACTACTGCCACTACCACAGGTGACAACTACCACTAGTGACTACTACTACTACCAATGCCAATACCACTGGTGACTACGACTACCACCACCACCGGTGACTACTACTACCAATGCCACTACCACTGGTGACTACTACCACTGCCACTGGTGACTACTACCACTACTACAGGTGACAACTACCACTGGTGACTACTACTACTACCAATGCCAATACCACTGGTGACTACGACTACCACCACCACCGGTGACTACTACTACCAATGCCACTACCACTGGTGGCTACTACTACTACCACTAGTGACTACTACTACTGCCACTACCACTGGTGACTACTACTACTGCCACTACCACTGGTGACTACTACTACTACCACTGGTGACTACTACCACTGCCACTACCACTAGCGACTACTACGACTACCACTGCCACTGGTGACTACTACTACTACCACCAACACTGCTGACTACTACTACTACCACCACTAGTAACTACTACTACTACCACTGGTGACTACTACCACCACTGGTGACTACTACTACTACTACCACTGGTGACTACTACCACTACCACTGGTGACTACTACCACTACCACTGGTGACTACTACCACTGCCACTGGTGACTACTACCACTGCCACTACCACTGGTGACTACTACTACTGCCACTGGTGACTACTACCATTGCCACTACCACTGGTGACTACCACTACTGCCACTGGTGACTACTACCACTGCCACTGGTGACTGCCACTGGTGACTACTACTACTGCCACTGGTGACTACTACCACTGCCACTGGTGAATACTACCACTACCACTGGTGAATACTACTACCACTGGTGAGTACTACTACTACCACCACTGGTGACTACTACTACTACCACCACTGGTGACTACTACCACTGATGACTACTACCACTGATGACTACTACCACTGGTGACTACTACCACTGCCACTGGTGACTACTACTAGTACCTCTACCACTGGTGACTACTACTACTACCACCACCGACTACTACTACTACCACCACTAGTGACTACTACTACTACCACTGGTGACTACTACCACTGCCACTGGTGACTACTACCACTGCCACTACCACTGGTGACTACTACTACTACCACTGCCACTACCACTGGTGACTACTACTACTGCCACTGGTGAATACTACTACTACAACTGCCAACTACTACCACCACTGCCAACTACTACTACTACCACCACTAACACTGGTGACTACTACTACCACTGATGACTACTACCACTACCACTGATGACTACTACAACTGCCACTGGTGACTACAACTACTACCAGTGCCACTACCACTGGTGACTACTACTACCACTAGTGACTACTACCACTGGCACTACCACTGGTGACTACTACTACTACCACCACCACTAGTGACTACTACCACTGCCACTGGTGAATACTACTACTACCACTGCCAACTACTACTATTACCACTGCCACTGATGACTACTACCACTACCACTGATGACTACTACCACTGGTGACTACTACTACTACCAGTGCCACTACCACTGGTGACTACTACTACCACTGATGACTACTACTACTACCACTGATGACTACTACTACTACCACTACCACTGATGACTACTACTACTGCCACTACCACTAGTACCTACTACTACTACCATGTGGCAGCGGGGGCGTGGTCAAGTGCCAGTCTGTGACAGGAGGGCGGAGTCAGGGAAGGTAAGTGGCAGAATCACTACACCTGACAGCAATTAACCTGTGTTTGTGTGTCTTCCCAGTGACCGCGCCCTACTTAAGGAGGGAGAGTGAGAGCAGAGGAGCTCATCTCCAGACTAGACGCTGGGTGTGTGCGTGTCTAGCCAATAAATAATTGTTCACTGAAAAGTGTAGCAATAAAGCCTTTAACAAACCTGATCTCTGCCCTGCCATCCTCTGTGCTCCACCCACGCCTAATGAACTGTTACAGTGGTGCTGAAACCCGGGATCAGAGTGGAGCACCAGCAGATCAGCCCCATGGAGTCCTCCCCGTTCGCCGACCTGGTCCACGCCCTCGTCACGGCCCAGCAAAGCCAGCACCAGGCGCTCGTCACCCTCTGGAAGGAACAGGAGCGACGCTTCGAAGCCCTGGTGCTGGCCCAGCAGGAAGACCACGAAGCGTTCCGGCACCCCCTCGCGTTGGCAGGGTCCACCAGCGCTCTGGCCGCGGGCCCGTCTCCCCTCACCATTACCAAGATGGGTCCGCAGGACGACCCCGTGGCTTTCATCATGCTATTCGAACAAGTCGCAGAAGCCTCGGGGTGGCCGATGGAGCAGCGCGCGGCGCGCCTTCTCCCCCTCCTAACGGGAGAGGCGCAGCTGGCTGCGCTACAGCTCCCCACCGACCGCCGGCTGGCCTACGCGGACCTCCGCCGGGCCGTCTTCCAGCGCGTGGGGCACACGCCAGAGCAACAGCGCCAGCGCTTCCGCGCTTTGCGCTTGGAGGAAGTCAGCCAGCTGTTCGCGTTTGGCCAGCAGCTCCGGGACGCCTGCTGGCGGTGGTTGAGGGCCGACAACCGCGACGCCGAGGGGATCATCGACCAGGTGGCTGGAACAATTCATCACTCGCCTACCAGCAGGAACCGCGGAGTGGGTCCAGTGCCACCGCCCGGCGTCGCTGGATCAGGCAGTCGAGCTGGCGGAGGATCATTTGGCGGCTGTTCCGGCAGCAGGACAGCAGACGGCGTCTTCTTTTCTCTCTCTCTCCCCCTCCTTCTGTGTCCCATCCTCGCCCCATTCCCCCACCGCGGAGACGGGGGCCGGCGCCACCCCAGCCGGCCTGCCGCACCCGCGGTGCCCTCCTGTTTCTCCCTTCTGTGTCTGTCTCTCCCCCCCAGGTGAGTGAGCCCCAGAACACCGGTGCAGAGGGAAAGCCCGGGCCGGTTTGCTGGCGCTGCGGGGAGCCGGGCCATCTTCAACAGCAGTGCACGGCAATGGAGGTGGGCGCGGTGGTTTGGATCCCCAACGCGCCAGAGGCCGCCCTCGATCGGGCCGGAGCATATCGCATACCGGTGAGTATCCAAGGGGCTACATATCAGGCGTTGGTGGATTCTGGTTGTAATCAGACCTCAATTCGCCAAAGCCTGGTTCAAAATGAGGCATTGGGGGGAGCACAGGGGGCGAAGGTGTTGTGTGTGCACAGGGATGTTCACCGCTAGCCTTTGGTGTCGGTCCACATTTTTTTCCAGAGAGGAAAAAGCCATAGTGAAGGCGGCGGTTAATCCTCGCCTTACCCACTCTCTAATTTTGGGGACTGATTGGCCGGGATTTCGGGATTTAATGACACATTTAGTGAAGAGTGGGTCCTGCCATTTAACAGGGGGAGGTCCCGGTGTCGCTTTGGCGGGAGCAGCTGTCACAGAGCCGTCTACGTCATCTCCGCGTCAGAGTGAGGAGCCGCCAGCTACTCCTCTCTCTATTGGGGAATCCCTCGCAGATGTCCCATTAGAACAGTCGCGAGACGAGACTGAGGCATGCGTTTGACCAAGTGAGAGTAATCGATGGTCAAACGCTCCCACCGAATGCCACCCCGTCCTTCCCTTACTTCGCGATAATGAAGGATAGGTTATACCGAGTGACACAGGACACTCAAACTAAAGAGCGAGTCATGCAGCTTTTAATTCTGAAGAGCCGCCGGGAATTGGTATTCCAGGCGGCTCACTTTAATCCCATGGCTGGACACTTAGGGTAGGATAAAACACTAGCCCAAATAATGGCCCGATTCTATTGGCCAGGGATTCGCGGCGACGTTCGTAGGTGGTGTACGGCGTGCCAGGAATGCCGGTTAGTAAATCCAGTGGCCATTCCAAAAGCGCCTTTGCGCCCTCTACCGTTAATCGAGACCCCGTTCGAAAGAATTGGGATGGATCTCGTCGGGCCATTAGATCGGTCAACACGAGGGTACTGCTTTATATTAGTTCTAGTGGACTATGCAACGCGATACCAGGAAGCAGTGCCTCTTCGCAATATCTCAGCACGCAGTATTGCGGAGGCACTCTTCCGCGTTATCTCCCGAGTTGGAATCCCGAAAGAGATTCTGACTGACCAAGGCACCTCGTTTAGGTCACGTACACTGAATGAACTGTATGGGTTATTGGGTATTAAGCCGATCCGCACCAACGTGCATCACCCACAAACAGACGGTTTAGTTGAACGGTTCAACCGCACCCTCAAGAACATAATTAAAAAATTCGTAAGTGATGACGCACGTAATTGGGATAGATGGCTCGAACCCTTGCTCTTTGCAGTGCGAGAGGTCCCCCAAGCCTCCACGGGGTTCTCCCCGTTCGAATTGTTATACGGGCATAAGCCGCGCGGCATCCTAGACATGCTGCAGGAAAATTGGGAGGAGGGACCGTCACCAAGTAAAAACAAAATCCAATATGTTATTGACCTGCACGCAAAACTCCACACGCTCACGCACCGAACTCAGGAGAATTTGCGGCAGGCCCAAGAACGACAAGCCTGCCTGTACGACAAGGGTACGCGCCTTAGGGAGTTCACACCAGGAGAGAAAGTACTTGTACTGTTGCGCACATCAAGCTCCAAATTAGTCGCCAAGTGGCAAGGACCCTTTGAGGTCACACGGCGAGTCGGGGACGTTGACTATGAGGTGAGGCGAACGGATAGGGGCGGGGCGCTACAGATTTACCACCTCAACCTACTCAAACTCTGGAACGAGGAGGTCCCCGTGGCATTGGTGTCGGTGGTTCCGGAGAAGGCGGAGCTGGGGCCGGAGGTGCAAATGGGAACATCGGCATCGCTACCTCTCCGGTCCCCTGTGGAGACCACCTCTCCCCGACCCAACTCGTGGAGGTTGCCCAGTTGCAGACCGAGTTTTCAGACGTGTTCTCGCCCCTGCCCGGCCGCACCAACCTCATAGAGCACCACATTGAGACGCCCCCGGGGGTGGTAGTGCGTAGCCGCCCTTACAGGTTACCCGAGCACAAGGAAAAAGGTGGTTCGGGAAGAACTCGAGGCCATGCTCGAAATGGGCATCGTCGAGGAGACCCACAGTGACTGGAGCAGCCCGGTGGTCTTGGTACCCAAGGCCGATGGGTCGGTCCGGTTCTGTGTGGACTATAGAAAAGTCAACGCGGTGTCTAAATTTGATGCGTACCCAATGCCTCGTATTGATGAGTTGCTCGATCGGCTAGGCACGGTACGTTTTTACTCGATGCTGGATTTAACAAAGGGTTATTGGCAGATCCCCTTGACTCCATTAACCCGGGAAAAAAACGGCCTTTTCCACACCGTTCGGCTTGCACCAATTCGTCACACTTCTGTTTGGGCTGTTTGGGGCACCTGCTATGTTTCAGCAGCTGATGGACAGGGTCCTCCGCCCCCACGCCACCTATGCGGCCGCATACCTCGACGATATCATCATTTATAGTAATGACTGGCAGCGGCACTTACAACACCTGAGGGCCATCCTTAAGTCGCTGAGGCGAGCGGGTCTCACAGCCAACCCAAAGAAGTGTGCGATTGGGCGGGTGGAAGTACGGTATCTGGGCTTCCACTTGGGCAACGGGCAGGTGCGTCCCCAAATTAACAAGACAGCAGCAATTGCGGCCTGCCGGAGGCCCAAGACCAAAAAGGGGGTGAGACAGTTCCTGGGGCTGGCTGGCTACTATCGTAGGTTTATACCTAATTATTTGGACGTCACCAGCCTGCTGACTGATCTCACTAAAAAGGGGGCACCAGGTCCGGTCCAGTGGACGGAGCAATGCCAGCGGGCTTTCTCTGAGGTAAAGGCTGCACTGTGTGGGGGGCCACTATTACACTCCCCTGACTTTTCTCTCCCTTTTATGTTGCAGACCAATGCGTCGGACAGAGGGCTGGGGGCGGTTTTGTCCCAGGAGGTGGAGGGGGAGGACAGCCCCGTCCTGTATATTAGCAGGAAGCTGTCAGTGCATGAGGGGCGCTACAGCACTATCGAGAAAGAGTGTCTGACAATCAAGTGGGCGGTCCTCGCCCTCCGCTACTACCTGCTGGGGTGCTCTTTCACCCTCTGTTTGGACCACGCGCCTCTCCAGTGGCTCCACCGCATGAAGGATGCCAAACGCACGGATCACCCGTTGGTATCTGGCACTCCAACCCTTCAATTTTAAGGTGGTCCACAGGCCGGGGGCACAGATGGTCATGGCGGACATCCTCTCCCTTCGGGGGGGGGGGGGGAAGTCACCTAGTGAACTGTTACATACCACCATTACCACTGGTGACTACTACTACTACCACTGGTGACTACTACTACTACCACCACCACCACTGGTGACTACTGCGACTACTACTACTACCATTGGTGACTACTGCTACTACTACTATGACGACCACTGGTGACTACTACCACTACCACTGGTGACTACTCCCACTACCACTGGTGACTACTACCACTGCCATCACTAGTTACTACTACCACTGCCACTGGTGACTACTACCACTGGTGACTACTACTACTACTGCCACTGGTGACTACTACTACCACCACTGCCACTACTACTGGTGAATACTACTGCTACCACTGGTAACTAGTACTACTACCACCCACACTGGTGACTACTACTACTGCCACTGGTGACGACTACTACTACCACTGATGACTACAAATACTGCCACTATCACTGGTGACTACTACTACTACCACTGCCACTGGTGAATACTATTACTACCACTGCCACTGGTGAATACTACTACTACCACTGCCAACTTCTACTACAACCACTGGTGACTACTACTACTGCCACTGGTGACTACAACCACTGCCACGACCACTGTTGACTACTACTACTACCACTACTGACTACTACTACCACTGGTGACTACCACTACCACTGGTGACTAATACTACTACCACTACCACTGGTGACTACTACCACTACCACTGGTGACTACTACGACTACCACTGGTGACTACTACCACTACCACTGGTGACTACTACCACTACCACTGGTGACTACTACCACTACCACTGGTGACTACTACCACTACCACTGGTGACTACTACTACTGCCACTAACACTGATGTATACTACTACTACCACTGGTGACTACTACTACCACTAGTGACTACTACTACTACCACCAGTGCCACTACCACTGGTGACTACTACTACTACCACTACTGACTACTACTACCACTGATGACTACTACTACTACTGCCACTACCACTGGTGACTACTACTACAACCACTACCACTGGTGACTACCGCGACTACTACTACTACCACTGCTGACTACTGCTACTACTACTATGACGACCACTGGTGACTACTACCACTACCACTGGTGACTACTACCACTGGTGACTACTACCACTACCACTGGTGACTACTACCACTGCCACTACCACTGGTGACTACTACCACTGCCACTACCACTGGTGACTTCTACCACTGCCATCACTAGTTATGAGCTAGTTAGAGCTTTCTTTTTCTCTCCTCCTGTGTAAAGTCCACAAGCGGAGGCCATCTGATCTGCTTTAATATCAACAGATCTTCATTTAGGGTACGTGAATCTTTTCATCATGGCACACCTTCAGCCTGTTCAGTGTGCTGAGTGCAGGATGTTTAGTCATTCTTCCTCCGTCACTAGCGATAGCTCTATTAGCTTTACTTGTGATAAGTGCAGATTAGTTAGCTCTCTGACAGAGAAGATTTCAGTGCTAGAAGCGCGTGTCCAGGCTTTAGAGCAGGTTAGTGAGCGTGAGAACAGTGTAGTTTCTGTTAGGGAAAGTCTGGACGCCCTAGGTGGAGTTAGCAATCCCCCAACTCCGGCATTAGAGCCCTTACAGCGGGGCGAATGGGTGACGGCTCGGCGGCATAAGCGTAGAGCCAAAGCTACCGCTGAGGCTCGCCCACGGGAGCACCACTCCTCTCCGCGTCACGTGTCGAACAGGTTTGCTCTCCTTAGTGATGCACCCACTGAGAAACCTGAAAGAGCTCTGGTTATAGGGGACTCTATCATACGGCACGTGAAATTAGCTCAGCCTTTAGGGGCACCAGCAGCTTTAGTCAGGTGTATACCGGGAGCCAGGGCGCCGGACATAGCAGGTAATCTTAGGGTCCTAGGCAAGCACAGGTTCTCAAAGATAGTTATCCATGCAGGAGCTAATGATATACGCCTTCGTCAGTCTGAGGTTACTAAGAGTAACTTTGTAGAGGTGTTTAAATTAGCGAAGGTGATGTCCGATGCTGTAGTATGCTCTGGCCCCATCCCAATGCGGCGTGGCGATGTAGCTTACAGCAGGTTATGGTCGCTGAACTGCTGGCTGTCCAGGTGGTGCTCTGAAAACAGTGTGGGCTTTATAGATAATTGGGCTAATTTTGAGGGCACTGCTGGCCTGTTAGGGCGGGACGGTATCCATCCCACTCGGGAAGGTGCTGCTCTCATTTCCTGCAGCATAGGTCATAGTCTCAGAACAGGCCTAGTTAATTTCTGACAATCCAGAGCCAAGGCCAGGGAGCAGACGAACAGGCTAAACCGACTGTCTGCTAGCTGCACAGAGTCGTCACTCAGGGCCCACTACATCGAGACTGTGTCTGTTCCCCGAGCTCAACAAAAAGGTAGAAATTTTCAGAGAGTTTGTTCCAGTAACCTAATCAATATAAAATTAGATCAGACTGACTGTATAGCTGCTGCCAGCACCTTTGATCTAAAGGTGGGGCTATTAAATATTAGATCTCTTACATCTAAAGCGCTAATGGTTAATGAACTCATTACTGATCAGGAGTTTAATGTACTGTGTTTAACAGAAACATGGATTAAGCCAAATGAATATATAGCATTAAATGAAGCGAGTCCTCCTGGATACAGTTATATACACCAGCCTCGTCTAACTGGCAGAGGAGGAGGCGTCGCGGTTATTTATAATGATTATCTAGGTGTAACACACAAACCTGGTTATAAATTTAATACATTTGAAGTTCTTCATACTCATATAATGTATGTAGCCTCGAAAAATAAGTCTACCCAGTTAATTCCATTGCTTATTATTTACAGGCCCCCGGGGCCATATTCCGAGTTTCTTTCTGAATTTGCAGATTTTATCTCAGATTTGGTTATTTCCTTAGACAAAGCTTTAGTTGTCGGAGATTTTAATATTCACTTCGATAACCCAGAAGACCCTTTAAAAACAGCATTTGTGTCCATCTTAGATTCAGTCGGGATTAAGCAGAATGTCATAGGACCGACCCATAATGGTGGTCACACCCTTGATCTAATACTAACATTCAGATTAAACGTAGACAATATAGTCATACTTCCACAGTCTGAAGTTATCTCAGATCATTGTCTCATCTCATTCAAAATATGTCTGAGTAATAATATATGCACCTCACCACGCTACTGTATTAAACGTACTTTCACGTCAACTACTGCACAGAGTTTTATAAATGATCTCCCAGAGCTGTCAACTTTGATTGGGTCACTGTCAGCCCCTGCAGAACTTGATCAGGCAACTGAATGCTTAGAGTCAACATTCCGCTATACTTTAGATAATGTAGCTCCTCTAAAAAGGAAAATGGTCAGAGACAAAAAATTAGCACCCTGGTATAATGATGACACTCGCACATTAAAACAGACCACTCGAAAATTGGAACGTAAATGGCGTCAAACAAAATTGGTAGTGTTCAAATTAGCTTGGAAGGAGAGCTTCCTGAAGTATAGAAAAGTTCTTAGTGCTGCGAGATCAACATATTTCTCCTCCCTAATAGAAGATAACAAAAATAATCCTAGATTCCTATTTAATACTGTAGCAAAATTAACCAGGAATAAGTCCACTATCAACACATGCACACCTGCAGAATGTAGTAGCAACGACTTTATGAATTTTTTTAATGACAAAATTGAGAATATCCGACAAAAAATTCAAACTACTAATTTAAGGTTAGACAATGAAAGTGACCTTGTAGTTAACAATATAACTGTATCAGATCATCAGTTAGAATGTTTTACTCCCCTAAAAGAAACTGAATTACTTTCATTAATCTCTACATCAAAAGCCTCAACTTGCGTACTAGATCCCTTACCGACACATCTATTCAAACAGATAATGCCTGGAGTAATTGAACCGCTTCTAAAAATAATAAATTCTTCTCTTATGATTGGCTATGTACCCAAATCCTTTAAACTAGCAGTTATCAAACCCCTGATTAAAAAACCTGACCTTGATCCCTGTCAGCTGTCCAATTATCGGCCAATATCAAACCTCCCCTTTATCTCCAAGATCCTTGAAAAAGCTGTGGCACAGCAGTTATGCTCATATTTACATAGGAATAACATCCATGAAATGTATCAGTCAGGATTTAGACCTCATCATAGCACAGAGACAGCACTGGTTAAAGTAGTAAACGGCCTACTGTTGGCGTCTGATCAGGGCTGTGTCTCGCTACTTGTGTTGCTTGACCTTAGTGCAGCATTTGATACCATTGATCATTCCATTCTTCTGGATAGACTAGAAAATGTTGTGGGAGTTAAGGGAATGGCCCTCTCCTGGCTCAGGTCTTATCTAACTGATCGTTATCAGTATGTTGATATAAATGGTGATATTTCTAGACGTACCGAGGTAAAGTTTGGTGTTCCACAAGGTTCTGTCTTGGGTCCACTGCTTTTTTCTCTATATATGTTACCTCTGGGCGATATTATTCGTAAACATTGTATTAGTTTCCACTGTTATGCTGATGACACACAGTTGTATGTCTCTGCAAAACCTGATGAGAGACACCAGCTTAATAAAATTGAGGTATGTGTTAAGGACATTAGACACTGGATGCTTATTAATTTCCTTCTGCTTAACTCTGACAAGACTGAAGTACTTGTGCTAGGACCACATACAGCTAGAAGTAAGTTTTCTGATTACACAGTAACTCTGGATGGCCTTTCTGTTTCTTCACGTGCAGCAGTAAAAGACCTCGGAGTGATTATTGACCCCAGTCTTTCATTCGAAACTCACATTGATATCACCCGGATAGCTTTCTTTCATCTCAGAAATATTGCAAAGATAAGAAATTTAATGTCATTGCATGATGCAGAAAAACTAGTCCATGCTTTCGTTACCTCCAGGTTGGATTATTGTAATGCCTTACTGTCTGGATGTTCCAATAAGTGCATAAACAAGCTCCAGTTAGTTCAAAATGCCGCAGCAAGAGTCCTTACTAGAACTAGAAAATATGACCACATCACGCCTGTCTTGTCCACACTGCATTGGCTCCCAATCAAGTTTCGTATTGATTATAAAATACTACTATTGACCTTTAAAGCACTAAATGGTCTCGCACCACAGTACCTGAGTGAACTTCTGCTCCTCTATGACCCGCCACGCCTACTTAGATCAAAAGGTGCAGGCTATCTGCTGGTACCTCGTATAGTGAAGGCTACATCAGGGGGCAGAGCCTTTTCTTACAAAGCCCCACTGTTATGGAACAGCCTTCCAAGTAATGTTCGGGAATCAGACACAGTCTCAGCATTTAAGTCTAGGCTGAAAACATATCTGTTTAGTCAAGCCTTTTGTTAATGGTGTTTATGAGGTAAAGGAGTAGATCTGGAGGGTCCTCAGACAGAGTGTTTTGGTAAACTGGGATGTATGGATGCTGTCAGTCCCCACTCGCTTGCTCACTCGAGTTTGTTGACGGTGTAGTGGCTGGCTGCTTTATGTCCCGGGGCTCCTGTTAGGGTTTTGCTGGGATTCGAACCTGGTTCGTTGGTGTGATAATCCAGCAAACCCCCACTAGGCCACCAGGGGGATGACTCAAATGCAGAGGCGTGAGGCGGAAGTAGAAAAAGAATCAAAAGGTTTATTTAAACTATATACACTATATACAGGGCAAAACAAAAGACAAAAAAAAACCAAAGAGTATAATCCAAAAGAAAAGCAAAGAGCAAAAATTCAAACGCTAAGAAGATCAAAAAACACAGTACAAAGGAAACTGGAGATAAACATAACAGCACAAAGACTCCGTGACAAGAGGACTGAACTCAGGGGTATAAATAGACAAACTAATTAAGGACACAGGTGAAGATAATTAGGCAATTAACACAAACACAAAACACAGGAACAGTGGCGGCCTCTAGAGGCCAAAATAAACACGACATGAAAAGGAAATAACAGCGGCCTCTAGAGGCCAAAACAGTCCTAGTCCTAACAGGACCCCCCCCTCTAGGAGCGTCTCCTGACGTTCCCAGGGCGATCCGGATGGGCCGAATGGAAGTCCCGACATAGTTCTTTATCAAGGACATCCCGAGCAGGAACCCAGCAGCGCTCCTCAGGACCATAGCCCTCCCAGTCCACCAGATATTGCAACCCGCCGCGGACCCGGCGGGAGTCAAGCAGGCGATTCACAGTGAACACAGTCTGCCCCTGGAAGATGCGGGGGGGTGGGGGGTTCCTAGGGGCAGGGGCATACGTAGACGTCAGTACGGGCCGTAACAGGGAAACATGGAAAGTGGGGTTGATCCTCAGAGTCCGGGGCAACTGGAGCCGGTAGGAGACAGGGTTCACCCTGCACACCACCTTGAAGGGGCCAATGTAGCGAGGAGCAAGCTTGCGGTTCTCCACCCGCAGTGGAAGGTCCTTAGTGGACAGCCAAACACGCTGACCAGGGCGGAAAGCATGTGCAGGTCTTCTATGGCGGTTGGCCTGAGTCTGGTTAGTTCTGGAGGTCTGTATGAGGGTCTTCCTGACCTTGCTCCAGGTCTTGCGACACCGTCTCACATATTGGTTGACCGAGGGCACCCCCGCGTCCTCCTCCTGGTCCGGGAACAGAGGTGGCTGGAACCCGAATTGGCACTGGAATGGCGACAGCTTGGTGGCCGATGACTGCAGGGTGTTGTGGGCGTACTCCGCCCATGGCAGCCAGGTGCTCCACGATGTCGGGTTATCCATAGCCAGGCCTCGCAGGGTGGTTTCCAGGTCCTGGTTGAGCCTCTCTGTCTGACCATTGGACTGTGGGTGAAACCCAGAGGAGAGGCTGGCAGTGGCTCCGATGACCTTGCAGAACCCGTGCCACACTCGGGAGGAGAACTGGGGCCCTCGGTCTGAGACGATGTCCTGTGGAAGACCAAAGACTCGGAAGACATGATTAAACAAAAGTTTCGCAGTTTCAAGAGCAGAGGGGAGTTTGCACAGTGGTATGAAGCGGCAGGCCTTGGAGAATCTGTCAACTAAGACCAAAATGACCGTGTTACCTTGTGACTCAGGGAGACCCGTGATAAAGTCGACTGCCACGTGGGACCAGGGACGCCGGGGAATGGTCAGAGGATGCAGGAGACCCTGGGGACGCTGTCGTGGGTTCTTGGTTCTGGTGCAAACCTCACAGGACAGGACAAATGACCTTACTTCCTTCTCCATGTTAGGCCACCAGAAGCGTCTTTTCAGGAAGTCCAGGGTCCTCCGAGCTCCCGGGTGGGCGGTGAGAGGGGAAGAGTGACCCCACTGGAGAACCTTGGTCCGGGCTTGATGTGGGACGTACAAGAGGCCTGGTGGCCCCGTCCCAGGACCGGGGTCCTGGCGTTGGGCTCGTCGGACAGCCTCCTCAATACCCCAGCGGACAGGGGCCACAATCCGGGACACAGGGATAATAGGCCCGACTTCATTCTCCCTGTTAGTGGCAGAGAACAGTCTGGACAGTGCGTCAGGTTTGGTGTTCTTGGAGCCGGGGCGGTATGAGAGGGTGAAGTCAAACCGACTGAAAAACAGGGCCCACCTAGCCTGTCGAGGGTTCAGTCTCTTGGCTTGCTGGAGGTACTCCAGGTTCTTGTGGTCAGTCCAAACCAGGAATGGATGTTGTGCTCCCTCCAGCCAGTGCCTCCACTCCTCAAGGGCCAGTTTGACCGCTAGCAGTTCTCGATCCCCCACATCGTACCGGGACTCAGCAGGACTCAGGCGGTGGGAGAAGTAAGCGCAGGGGTGCAGCTTTCCTTCCGAACGTTGAGAGAGCACCGCGCCGACACCACTGTCCGAGGCGTCCACCTCCACGATGAATGGTTGGGAGGTGTCCGGGAGAACCAGAATGGGTGCCGTGCAGAAGCGGTCCTTGAGGTCTTTGAACGCCTTTTCTGCCTGAGGAAACCAGCCATAAGATCCACCTGTCCCTTTGGTGAGGTCTGACATGGGTGCTGCCACAGAACTGAAGTTCCTGATGAACTTGCGGTAGAAGTTAGCGAATCCTAAGAACCGCTGAACCTCCTTAACGGACTTGGGAGTAGGCCAATCCCGGACGGCCAGGGTCTTGGCAGGGTCCATTTGGAGTTGGCCTGTCCGTACAATAAATCCCAGAAAGGAGACCTCGGGAACATGAAATTCGCATTTCTGGGCCTTGGCGAACAGATTGTTCTGTAGCAGCCTCTGGAGAACCTGGCGGACATGGTGGCGGTGCTCCTGCACGGTCTTGGAAAAGATAAGGATGTCGTCGAGGTAGACAAAAACGTATAGGTTAATCATGTCCCTTAAGACGTCGTTGATTAGGGCCTGAAAAACAGCTGGTGCGTTGGTGAGTCCGAAGGGCATCACCTGGTATTCGTAGTGCCCAGACGGGGTGTTAAAGGCAGTCTTCCACTCGTCTCCCTGTCGGATACGGATGAGGTGGTATGCGTTCCGTAGGTCCAACTTGGTGAAGACGGTGGCGCCTTGGAGCAGGTCGAAAGCTGTGGACATCAGCGGAAGGGGATATCGGTTGCGCACAGTGATCTTATTCAGGCCCCTGTAATCAATACATGGTCGGAGCCCCCCATCCTTCTTGCCGACAAAGAAGAAGCCGGCTCCAGCAGGTGAAGTGGAGGGTCGAATAAACCCAGAGACCAGGGCATCTTTGAGGTATTCCTCCATGGCCTTGCGTTCTGGCTGAGAGAGTGAAAACAGTCTGCCACGAGGAGGGGTAGTCCCAGGGAGCAAGTCGATGGCACAGTCGTAGGCCCGGTGCGGAGGAAGAACGGCGGCCCTGCTCTTGCTGAATACCTCCTTGAGATCCCAGTACTCTGTGGGAACTTGAGATAACTCGGTGAGATCAGGGGGCTCGGCAGGAGACACAGGAGAGCTAGAGAGCAGACAAGAGGCATGGCATGCAGGGCCCCATTCCACAACCTGGCTTGTTACCCAGTCTATGCGAGGGTTGTGGCGAGTAAGCCAAGGAAGGCCTAGAATAACTGGGAACTCAGGTGAAGGAATCAGGTGCAGGGATATTTCTTCCTTGTGACCTTGAGACTGGAGGAAAACTGGAGAAGTAACTTGGGTGACTCTTCCATCACCTAACGCTTGGCCATCGAGGGCAGACACAGACAGTGGGACTTCAAGAGGTGCAGTCGGAATATTGATGCTTTGGGCGAAGTGAATATCCATAAAGTTCCCAGCCGCCCCTGAGTCTATCAAAGCTTGACAAGAGTGGACAGACTCACCCCAGGAGATGGAGACCGGGATGTAGATTCCTTGGCCAGGGAGTCCGGGAGAGAGGGTAGGCCCCGTCACAACCCTCCCTCGGCTGGACGGGGCGGTCCTTTTCCCAAGAGTTCGGGACATGATGCTCGGAACTGACCAGGCTTGCCACAGTAGATGCAGCACTTGTCCCTCCTTCTGCGCTCCCTCTCAGATGCGGAGAGGCGAGTACGACCCACTTGCATGGGTTCTGGACAGTCACTGAAGGAGGTAGACGGTCTCCAGGTAGAGGTAGGGAGGCTGGGGGGGCTCAAGGCTTGGTGGCGTTCTCTCATCCTGTTGTCCAGACGAATAGCATGTGAGATGAGGGTTTCGAGGTCACTTGGGCATCCAATAGAGGCCAGACCGTCCTTGATGGGGTCAGACAGACCATGGTGGAAGGCTGACACCAGGGCAGTCTCGTTCCATCCACTTACTGCTGCGAGTGTTCGGAACGAGATGGCGTAATCTGCGATGCTTCCTCCTTGCCGGATGGACATGAGCTTTCGGGCTGCATCGGTACTGATGTCTGCCTGATCGAAGACCCGAAGCATCTCTTCAGAAAACAGCTGGAAATCAAAGCACTCAGGTCCCTGTCTTTGCCAGATAGCAGTAGCCCAGGCTCGCGCCTTACCAGCTAATAAGGTGATCACAAAGGCAATCTTGCGGCGATCCGTAGTGTAGGTGGTAGGCTGAAGCTCAAAGGTGAGTTGACACTGGGTAAGGAACTCTCGGCACTCACTGTGCTTGCCGTCATACCTCTGTGGTGCAGGAAGGCTGGGTTCGCGAGGTGAAGAAGGCAGCATTGCAGGAGGCACTGGAGCAGGAGTGGGAGCTGGATCAGGAGCAGGAACTGGATCAGGAGCAGGAGATGCAGGCAGAGATGTCAGCTGTGCCAGGGTTTTCCCAATTTGCTGAAGCAGTTCCTCGTGGCGAGCGAGGGCCTCACGTTGGCTGGTGAGCGTACGTCCATGAGTGTCCATGGTCGCTCCGAAGCGTGTCAAAGCTGCCATAATTCCCTGAAGGTTGGCCGGGTAGACAGTTGAAGCAGCCTCTGCTGAGTCGGTCATGACGGAGTCTTTCTGTTAGGGTTTTGCTGGGATTCGAACCTGGTTCGTTGGTGTGATAATCCAGCAAACCCCCACTAGGCCACCAGGGGGATGACTCAAATGCAGAGGCGTGAGGCGGAAATAGAAAAAGAATCAAAAGGTTTATTTAAACTATATACACTATATACAGGGCAAAACAAAAGACAAAAAAAAACCAAAGAGTATAATCCAAAAGAAAAGCAAAGAGCAAAAATTCAAACGCTAAGAAGATCAAAAAACACAGTACAAAGGAAACTGGAGATAAACATAACAGCACAAAGACTCCGTGACAAGAGGACTGAACTCAGGGGTATAAATAGACAAACTAATTAAGGACACAGGTGAAGATAATTAGGCAATTAACACAAACACAAAACACAGGAACAGTGGCGGCCTCTAGAGGCCAAAATAAACACGACATGAAAAGGAAATAACAGCGGCCTCTAGAGGCCAAAACAGTCCTAGTCCTAACAGCTCCCTCATGCCTGTGTTACCTTCTGGCTCTCTCCTTTTAGTTATGCTGTCATAGTTAGTTGCTGGAGTCCCTGCTTGTACTCGGTGCAATATGTATACTGTTCCTACTTATTCAGGTGACATTGGGCATACCTAACCACCTGTGTTTTCTTTCTCTCCCCCCCACCCCAAATCTGTCCCTCTGAGTTACATGGAGTCAACAGGAAATCTTTTGGTGGAGACGGTGGAGACCTCGACTGGCTATCGTAGCCTGCAGGGAATCGGCCGTCAGACATTCTGTCGCATGTCCCAGACCCGGTGAAATGTAACTGAATTGTCTTGGCCAGGCCTAAGGGTCCCATCTGCATCTCATCATTGCTGAGGAGTGTGCTCCCATCACCCAATCAAGCATCCAGCCAGAGCAGGTCATGATATATTTTTTACCATATTAACATGCCATTGTGTGTTATGCCTGATGTAAAGACTCTCGTCTCTGCGAGCCTACCACACAGATTTAAATACTTGTCATTTTTAGGGCATACCTAACAACGTGTTTTCTTTCTCTCTCTCTCTTCCCCCCCCCCATCTGTCCCTCTGAGTTACATGTTGATCCTGGGATTGAGATGCTGGCCTCTTCTGCCCCTCGGACCTGCTTGATCCATCCTGGTGCCCTGTGTCTGGTCGGAGTTTTATCGCCCCACTCCTGTGAAGGACGGCCCCATGAGGACAGTTGAGGGTTATACCTGTTAAAACTGTTAATATTATAGTTAGGCTGTCTGTTGTTGCCCAAATGAGGATGGGTTCCGTTTTGAGTCTGGTTCCTCTCAAGGTTTCTTCCTCATGTCGTCTGGGGGAGTTTTTCCTTGCCACCGTCGCCACAGGCTTGCTCATTGGGGATAGATTAGGGATAAAATTAGCTCATGTTTTAAGTCGTTCAAATTCTGTAAAGCTGCTTTGCGACAATGTTTATTGTTAAAAGCGCTGTACAAATAAACTTGATTTGATTTGAAACTTGATAGTTACTACTACCACTGCCACTACCACTGGTGACTACTACTACTGCCACTGGTGACGACTACTACTACCAGTGCCACTACCACTGGTGACAACTACTACTACCACTACCACTGATGACTACAACTACTACCACTATCACTGGTAACTACTACTACTACCACTGCCGACTTCTACTACTACCACTGGTGACTACAACCACTGCCACGACCACTGGTGACTACTACTACTACCACTGATGACTACTACTACTGCCACTGATGACTACTACTACTGCCACTACCATTGGTGACTACTACTACTACTACTACCACCACCACTACCACTGGTGACTACCGTGACTACTACTACTACCACCACTGGTGACTACTACTACTACTACGATGACCACTGGTGACTATTACTACCACTGGTGACTACTACCACTGCCACTACCACTGGTGACTACTACTACTGCCACTACCACTAGTGAATAATACTGCTACCACTGGTAACTAGTACTACTACCACTAGTGACTACTACTACTGCCACTGGTGACGACTACTACTTCCACTACCACTGGTGACAACTACTACTTCCACTACCACTGGTGACAACTACTACTTCCACTACCACTGGTGACAACTACTACTTCCACTACCACTGATGACTACAACTACTGCCACTATCACTGGTGACTACTACTACTACCACTGGTGAATAATACTACTACCACTACCACTGGTGACTACTAGTACTACCACTGGTGACTACAACCACTGCCACGACCACTGGTGACTACTGCCACGACCACTGGTGACTACTGCCACTACCACTGGTGACTACTGCCACTACCACTGGTGACTACTACCACTACCACTGGTGTCTACTGCCACTACCACTGATGACTACTACTACTACCACTACCACTGGTGAATACTACTATTACTACCACTGCTGACTACTACTACTACCACTGATGACTACTACTACTACTACCACTACCACTGGTGACTACTACTATTACTACCACTGGTGACTACTACTATTACTACCACTGGTGACTACTACTATTACCACTGGTGACTATTACCACTGGTGACTACTACTACTAACAGTGCCACTACCACTGGTGACTACTACTGCCACTGGTGACTACTGCCACTACCACTGATGACTACTACTACTACCACCACTGATGACTACTACTACTACCACCACTGGTGACTACTACTACTACCACCACTGGTGACTACTACTAC
This sequence comes from Neoarius graeffei, assembly GCF_027579695.1. Classification (NCBI taxonomy): domain Eukaryota; kingdom Metazoa; phylum Chordata; class Actinopteri; order Siluriformes; family Ariidae; genus Neoarius; species Neoarius graeffei. The sequence continues at coordinate 4,102,989 of NC_083587.1, forward strand.
TACCACCACTGGTGACTACTACTACTACCACCACTGGTGACTACTACTACTACCACCACTGGTGACTACTACTATTACCACTACCACTGATGACTACTACTACTGCCACTACCACTGGTGACTACTACTACTGCCACTACCACTGGTGACTACTACTACTGCCACTACCACTGGTGACTACTACCACTACGACTAATGACTACTACTACTGCCACTACCACTGGTGACTACTACTACCACCACCACTGGTGACTACTACTACTACCACCACTGGTGACTACTACTACTACTACCACTGGTGACTACTACTACTGCCTCTACCACTGGTGACTACTACTACTACTACCACTGATGACCACTACTATTGCCACCACCACTGGTGACTACTACTACCACCGCCACTGGTGACTACTACTACCACCGCCACTGGTGACTACTACTACCACCGCCACTGGTGACTACTACTACCACCGCCACTGGTGACTACTCCTACCACCGCCACTGGTGACTACTCCTACCACCGCCACTGGTGACAACTCCTACCACCGCCACTGGTGACTACTCCTACCACCGCCACTGGTGACTACTCCTACCACCGCCACTGGTGACTACTCCTACCACCGCCACTGGTGACTACTCCTACCACCGCCACTGGTGACTACTCCTACCACCGCCACTGGTGACTACTCCTACCACCGCCACTGGTGACTACTCCTACCACCGCCACTGGTGACTACTCCTACCACCGCCACTGGTGACTACTACTACTACCACCGCCACTGGTGACTACTACTACTACCACCGCCACTGGTGACTACTACTACCACCGCCACTGGTGACTACTACTACCACCGCCACTGGTGACTACTACTACCACCGCCACTGGTGACTACTACTACCACCGCCACTGGTGACTACTCCTACTACCGCCACTGGTGACTACTCCTACTACCGCCACTGGTGACTACTCCTACTACCGCCACTGGTGACTACTCCTACTACCGCCACTGGTGACTACTACTACTACCGCCACTGGTGACTACTACTACTACCGCCACTGGTGACTACTCCTACTACCGCCACTGGTGACTACTCCTACTACCGCCACTGGTGACTACTCCTACTACCGCCACTGGTGACTACTACTACTACCGCCACTGGTGACTACTCCTACTACCGCCACTGGTGACTACTCCTACTACCGCCACTGGTGACTACTACTACTACCGCCACTGGTGACTACTACTACTACCGCCACTGGTGACTAATACTACTACCACCGCCACTGGTGACTACTCCTACTACCGCCACTGGTGACTACTCCTACTACCGCCACTGGTGACTACTCCTACTACCGCCACTGGTGACTACTACTACTACCGCCACTGGTGACTACTACTACTACCGCCACTGGTGACTAATACTACTACCACCGCCACTGGTGACTACTCCTACTACCGCCACTGGTGACTACTCCTACTACCGCCACTGGTGACTATTCCTACTACCGCCACTGGTGACTACTCCTACTACCGCCACTGGTGACTACTACTACCACCGCCACTGGTGACTACTACTACCACCGCCACTGGTGACTACTACTACCACCGCCACTGGTGACTACTCCTACCACCGCCACTGGTGACTACTCCTACCACCGCCACTGGTGACTACTCCTACCACCGCCACTGGTGACTACTCCTACCACCGCCACTGGTGACTACTCCTACCACCGCCACTGGTGACTACTCCTACCACCGCCACTGGTGACTACTCCTACTACCGCCACTGGTGACTACTACTACCACCGCCACTGGTGACTACTCCTACCACCGCCACTGGTGACTACTCCTACCACCGCCACTGGTGACTACTCCTACCACCGCCACTGGTGACTACTCCTACTACCGCCACTGGTGACTACTCCTACTACCGCCACTGGTGACTACTCCTACTACCGCCACTGGTGACTACTACTACTACCGCCACTGGTGACTACTACTACTACCGCCACTGGTGACTACTACTACTACCGCCACTGGTGACTACTCCTACTACCGCCACTGGTGACTACTCCTACTACCGCCACTGGTGACTACTACTACTACCGCCACTGGTGACTACTACTACTACCGCCACTGGTGACTAATACTACTACCACCGCCACTGGTGACTACTCCTACTACCGCCATTGGTGACTACTCCTACTACCGCCACTGGTGACTACTCCTACTCCCGCCACTGGTGACTACTACTACTACCGCCACTGGTGACTACTACTACTACCGCCACTGGTGACTAATACTACTACCACCGCCACTGGTGACTACTCCTACTACCGCCACTGGTGACTACTCCTACTACCGCCACTGGTGACTACTCCTACCACCGCCACTGGTGACTACTCCTACTACCGCCACTGGTGACTACTCCTACTACCGCCACTGGTGACTACTCCTACTACCGCCACTGGTGACTACTCCTACTACCGCCACTGGTGACTACTACTACTACCGCCACTGGTGACTACTACTACTACCGCCACTGGTGACTACTACTACTACCGCCACTGGTGACTAATACTACTACCACCGCCACTGGTGACTACTCCTACTACCGCCACTGGTGACTACTCCTACTACCGCCACTGGTGACTATTCCTACCACCGCCACTGGTGACTACTCCTACCACCGCCACTGGTGACTACTCCTACCACCGCCACTGGTGACTACTACTACTACCACCGCCACTGGTGACTACTACTACTACCACCGCCACTGGTGACTACTACTACCACCGCCACTGGTGACTACTACTACCACCGCCACTGGTGACTACTACTACCACCGCCACTGGTGACTACTACTACCACCGCCACTGGTGACTACTCCTACTACCGCCACTGGTGACTACTCCTACTACCGCCACTGGTGACTACTCCTACTACCGCCACTGGTGACTACTCCTACTACCGCCACTGGTGACTACTACTACTACCGCCACTGGTGACTACTACTACTACCGCCACTGGTGACTACTCCTACTACCGCCACTGGTGACTACTCCTACTACCGCCACTGGTGACTACTCCTACTACCGCCACTGGTGACTACTACTACTACCGCCACTGGTGACTACTCCTACTACCGCCACTGGTGACTACTCCTACTACCGCCACTGGTGACTACTACTACTACCGCCACTGGTGACTACTACTACTACCGCCACTGGTGACTAATACTACTACCACCGCCACTGGTGACTACTCCTACTACCGCCACTGGTGACTACTCCTACTACCGCCACTGGTGACTACTCCTACTACCGCCACTGGTGACTACTACTACTACCGCCACTGGTGACTACTACTACTACCGCCACTGGTGACTAATACTACTACCACCGCCACTGGTGACTACTCCTACTACCGCCACTGGTGACTACTCCTACTACCGCCACTGGTGACTATTCCTACTACCGCCACTGGTGACTACTCCTACTACCGCCACTGGTGACTACTACTACCACCGCCACTGGTGACTACTACTACCACCGCCACTGGTGACTACTACTACCACCGCCACTGGTGACTACTCCTACCACCGCCACTGGTGACTACTCCTACCACCGCCACTGGTGACTACTCCTACCACCGCCACTGGTGACTACTCCTACCACCGCCACTGGTGACTACTCCTACCACCGCCACTGGTGACTACTCCTACCACCGCCACTGGTGACTACTCCTACTACCGCCACTGGTGACTACTACTACCACCGCCACTGGTGACTACTCCTACCACCGCCACTGGTGACTACTCCTACCACCGCCACTGGTGACTACTCCTACCACCGCCACTGGTGACTACTCCTACTACCGCCACTGGTGACTACTCCTACTACCGCCACTGGTGACTACTCCTACTACCGCCACTGGTGACTACTACTACTACCGCCACTGGTGACTACTACTACTACCGCCACTGGTGACTACTACTACTACCGCCACTGGTGACTACTCCTACTACCGCCACTGGTGACTACTCCTACTACCGCCACTGGTGACTACTACTACTACCGCCACTGGTGACTACTACTACTACCGCCACTGGTGACTAATACTACTACCACCGCCACTGGTGACTACTCCTACTACCGCCATTGGTGACTACTCCTACTACCGCCACTGGTGACTACTCCTACTCCCGCCACTGGTGACTACTACTACTACCGCCACTGGTGACTACTACTACTACCGCCACTGGTGACTAATACTACTACCACCGCCACTGGTGACTACTCCTACTACCGCCACTGGTGACTACTCCTACTACCGCCACTGGTGACTACTCCTACCACCGCCACTGGTGACTACTCCTACTACCGCCACTGGTGACTACTCCTACTACCGCCACTGGTGACTACTCCTACTACCGCCACTGGTGACTACTCCTACTACCGCCACTGGTGACTACTACTACTACCGCCACTGGTGACTACTACTACTACCGCCACTGGTGACTACTACTACTACCGCCACTGGTGACTAATACTACTACCACCGCCACTGGTGACTACTCCTACTACCGCCACTGGTGACTACTCCTACTACCGCCACTGGTGACTATTCCTACCACCGCCACTGGTGACTACTCCTACCACCGCCACTGGTGACTACTCCTACTACCGCCATTGGTGACTACTCCTACTACCGCCACTGGTGACTACTCCTACTACCGCCACTGGTGACTACTACTACTACCGCCACTGGTGACTACTACTACTACCGCCACTGGTGACTAATACTACTACCACCGCCACTGGTGACTACTCCTACTACCGCCACTGGTGACTACTCCTACCACCGCCACTGGTGACTATTCCTACCACCGCCACTGGTGACTACTCCTACCACCGCCACTGGTGACTACTACTACCACCGCCACTGGTGACTACTCCTACCACCGCCACTGGTGACTACTCCTACCACCGCCACTGGTGACTACTCCTACCACCGCCACTGGTGACTACTCCTACCACCGCCACTGGTGACTACTCCTACCACCGCCACTGGTGACTACTCCTACCACCGCCACTGGTGACTACTCCTACCACCGCCACTGGTGACTACTCCTACTACCGCCACTGGTGACTACTCCTACTACCGCCACTGGTGACTACTCCTACTACCGCCACTGGTGACTACTCCTACTACCGCCACTGGTGACTACTCCTACTACCGCCACTGGTGACTACTCCTACTACCGCCACTGGTGACTACTCCTACTACCGCCACTGGTGACTACTCCTACCACCGCCACTGGTGACTACTACTACTACCGCCACTGGTGACTACTACTCGTACTACCGCCACTGGTGACTACTACTCCTACTACCGCCACTGGTGACTACTACTCCTACTACCGCCACTGGTGACTACTACTCCTACTACCGCCACTGGTGACTACTCCTACTACCGCCACTGGTGACTACTCCAACTACCGCCACTGGTGACTACTCCTACTACCGCCACTGGTGACTACTCCTACTACCGCCACTGGTGACTACTCCTACTACCGCCACTGGTGACTACTCCTACTACCGCCACTGGTGACTACTCCTACTACCGCCACTGGTGACTACTCCTACTACCGCCACTGGTGACTACTCCTACTACCGCCACTGGTGACTTCTCCTACTACCGCCACTGGTGACTACTCCTACTACCGCCACTGGTGACTACTCCTACTACCGCCACTGGTGACTCCTACTACTACAGCCACTGGTGACTACTACTACCGCCACTGGTGACTACTACTACTACCGCCACTGGTGACTACTACTACTACCACCGCGACTGGTGACTACTACTACTACCGCCACTGGTGACTATTCCTACTACCGCCACTGGCGACTACTCCTACTACCGCCACTGGTGACTACTACTCCTACTACCGCCACTGGTGACTACTACTCCTACCACCGCCACTGGTGACTACTACTCCTACCACCGCCACTGGTGACTACTCCTACTACCGCCACTGGTGACTACTACTCCTACTACCGCCACTGGTGACTACTACTCCTACTACCGCCACTGGTGACTACTACTACTACCACCGCCACTGGTGACTACTACTACTACCGCCACTGGTGACTACTCCTACTACCGCCACTGGTGACTACTACTCCTACTACCGCCACTGGTGACTACTACTCCTACTACCGCCACTGGTGACTACTACTCCTACTACCGCCACTGGTGACTACTACTCCTACCACCGCCACTGGTGACTACTACTACTACCGCCACAGGTGACTACTACTACTACCGCCACTGGTGACTACTCCCTACTACCGCCACTGGTGACTACTCCTACTACCGCCACTGGTGACTACTCCTACTACCGCCACTGGTGACTACTCCTACTACCGCCACTGGTGACTACTCCTACTACCGCCACTGGTGACTACTCCTACTACCGCCACTGGTGACTACTCCTACTACCGCCACTGGTGACTACTCCTACTACCGCCACTGGTGACTACTCCTACTACCGCCACTGGTGACTACTCCTACTACCGCCACTGGTGACTACTACTACCGCCACTGGTGACTACTACTACTACCGCCACTGGTGACTACTACTACTACCACCGCCACTGGTGACTACTCCTACTACCGCCACTGGTGACTACTCCTACTACCGCCACTGGTGACTACTCCTACTACCGCCACTGGTGACTACTCCTACTACCGCCACTGGTGACTACTACTACTACCGCCACTGGTGACTACTACTACTACCGCCACTGGTGACTACTCCTACTACCGCCACTGGTGACTACTACTACTACCGCCACTGGTGACTACTACTACTACCGCCACTGGTGACTACTACTACTACCGCCACTGGTGACTACTACTACTACCGCCACTGGTGACTACTACTACCACCGCCACTGGTGACTACTACTACTACCGCCACTGGTGACTACTCCTACTACCGCCACTGGTGACTACTCCTACTACCGCCACTGGTGACTACTCCTACCACCGCCACTGGTGACTACTCCTACTACCGCCACTGGTGACTACTCCTACCACCGCCACTGGTGACTACTCCTACTACCGCCACTGGTGACTACTCCTACTACCGCCACTGGTGACTACTCCTACTACCGCCACTGGTGACTACTCCTACTACCGCCACTGGTGACTACTCCTACTACCGCCACTGGTGACTACTCCTACTACCGCCACTGGTGACTACTCCTACTACCGCCACTGGTGACTACTACTACTACCACCGCCACTGGTGACTACTACTACTACCACCGCCACTGGTGACTACTACTACCACCGCCACTGGTGACTACTACTACCACCGCCACTGGTGACTACTACTACCACCGCCACTGGTGACTACTACTACCACCGCCACTGGTGACTACTACTACTACCGCCACTGGTGACTACTCCTACTACCGCCACTGGTGACTACTCCTACTACCGCCACTGGTGACTACTCCTACTACCGCCACTGGTGACTACTCCTACTACCGCCACTGGTGACTACTACTACTACCGCCACTGGTGACTACTACTACTACCGCCACTGGTGACTACTACTCGTACTACCGCCACTGGTGACTACTACTCCTACTACCGCCACTGGTGACTACTACTCCTACTACCGCCACTGGTGACTACTACTCCTACCACCGCCACTGGTGACTACTACTACTACCGCCACTGGTGACTACTACTACTACCGCCACTGGTGACTACTACTACTACCGCCACTGGTGACTACTACTACTACCGCCACTGGTGACTACTACTACTACCGCCACTGGTGACTACTACTACTACCGCCACTGGTGACTACTCCTACTACCGCCACTGGTGACTACTACTACTACCGCGACTGGTGACTACTACTACTACCGCGACTGGTGACTACTACTACCGCCACTGGTGACTACTACTACTACCGCCACTGGTGACTACTACTACTACCGCCACTGGTGACTACTCCTACTACCGCCACTGGTGACTACTCCTACTACCGCCACTGGTGACTACTCCTACTACCGCCACTGGTGACTACTCCTACTACCGCCACTGGTGACTACTCCTACTACCGCCACTGGTGACTACTCGTACTACCGCCACTGGTGACTACTCCTACTACCGCCACTGGTGACTACTCCTACTACCGCCACTGGTGACTACTACTACTACCACCGCCACTGGTGACTACTACTACTACCACCGCCACTGGTGACTACTACTACTACCGCCACTGCTGACTACTACTACCGCATACCTGCCAACCTTGGAAAAAATTTTTGAGTAGCAACTTATCGCGGCGGTGCGGCGCAGCACGGCGCGAGGTCAGGCACATTTGCTGATCAGTATTGATTGTTCACATGCTCACTCATTACAATGTATTAATAAGCACAGAGCTCCCACTCACCACCATATTTAGTTATTCAACATACAAGTAGACTATGAAGAAAACAAGAACTCTTTTAATGAAAAGGCATGAATAAATTTCCAATGCTTTCACCAAGACATTTGGCACAAGGTAACTGAAAATCCCCCAAAATATGTCTCTTAATTACATTGGACATTATAAAACAACAAATAATCCCAAATAGCATACTGTATAAATAACAGAAAAACAAAGGGGTTTCTATGTCTTTTAAACAGACTTTAGACTTGATAAATAATTGAAAACTGCTATGTCCCTTGGACAGATATTAAACAACATATTAAGTAACTGAAATAATATTAAATAACTGAAATTCTCAAAAGGCATAGTATTTTCCTTCACCATAACCTTGTTACTGTAGGTCCTTTTAACCAAATATATTCGACTGAGAATGAGATGCTGTTTTCAGTCATTCATCACTCCTAGTAGCTGTGGCTCTTTTTCTTGATAGCTTTTCCTCATAGCTTGCTGACTTGGCTTTTCTGAGGAGAGCATCACTGAAGTTTTCCATGTGACAAACAGTCCCCTTTGCAGCCAAGCTCACCTTTCTTGCCACCAAAGCACTTACAACATCAGTGCCCATGCTAGCTCTGTACTGGGTCTTGTTTTTGCCTACAAGACTAAAAATCCTCTCACAATCAGCATTGCTGTGGAAAATTGTCAAAATTCCAAGCATGACTGTTGAAAGGTTGGAGAAGACTGGCAGACACCCCCTTTTCAACAGGCCAATATCTCTCCAGGCCTCATCAATGCGCTTCCTGAGGATGCTGTCCTCAAGCCTGGCAGTTTGATATATCCGGAACTCATCCTCTACTTGATCCACAGTGACCTTTTCAGGCAGAACAGAAGGAAAGCAGCTGATGAAGAACTTTAGAGAAAGGAATTTCACAGCCTGCCTCTTCTCTATGTCTGCCACAACAGCATGCATAAGCAGCACATCCCCAAATGGAAATTTGGAAATCATGTAGTCTGCTGCAGACAAAAAGAACCTCCTGACATCTCTGTAGAATGGCCTCAGTTCTAGGTTACCCTGGCTTTGGATGAAGGTGTTGGTGTCATGGCCAATTTAGAGTTCCTCATCAGGGAGCTGCATTTCCCTTGTGATGGTTGGTCTGATACCTGTAGAAATTTCATTTATAATGGTAATCACAACCTCAGGTTTACAGAATGAAAGCAATATCTTTTGCAGTTGCAGTTCCAATGTTGGAAGCAGGATATGTATGCATGGCTCCTCTTTCTGAAGCATCTTGTTGCCAATATCAAAAATAGGTATGGCCCTCTGCAGAAAAAGTGCATAGACCTTTGACATAGGGTTGGTGAGGAACTTAAGCACCTTTTCAGGTTTTGTCAGATCCCCTTTCTCTTCATTCTTGGTTCTTTCAGACTTTGATTTTTCTTTTGCACCTCTCTTTCCAACTTCATTTTGCTTGAAGAGGAAAGCTGTCAAGTCAAACTGTGGAGCAGTATGTGCAGGAGCTTTAACCTCTGGTTTACTAAGTGGTGTTGCTTTTGACTTTTTGGCAGGACCAGGAGAGGGTATGGGCAGCTTAGGTAGGCTGGAAGACAACAGCTTGGGGTGCACTGTAGCAGGATAGCTGGTTGAAGATGTGGCTTTGCGCATCTGGGCAGGACCAGGAGAGGATGTGGGCAGCTTAGGTAGGCTGGAAGAGAACAGCTTGGGCTGCACTGTAGCAGGATAACTGGTAGAGGCTGTGGCTTTTTTAACAGGACCAGCAGCAGACTTTGGCATGCTGGAGGTCTTCTTCCCTGCTTTCACCTCATTTTCAAAGAAAACTGTGAGAGCATCCCACTGTTGCAAAAGACGGTTCACACACTGCCCCAGGGAGAGCCATCTGGTTGAAGCCATCTTGAGGATCTTCCTCACCTCTGTATTACACATGACCTGAACATCACGCAGATTTGACTTCCTCTTGCTGCTTTTGTCCAGATAGTAGTAAATGGTGATGAGGAAGTCTTCCACATTCACACCAAGCACCCTGGATGCCTTTTCCGCAGCTAGGTGTATGAGGTGGCAGGGACAACCAAGTAAATAGATGTGCGGATGCTGTGCTTTCAAAAAAACTGCTACGCCTTTCCCCAAACCTTGCATGACCGCAGCATTGTCAGCTGCAAAGCTGATGCAATTTGACCATGGTATGCATCTTTGTTTTAACTCTCCAAGTAGATCAAATATTGCTCTCCCTGTAGATTCTCTAGATTCACAGATCTTAAGTATCATACTGACGACCCTCCCAACACTGGCATCAAAAATCCTAACTACAATTGGGTACATCTTTATGTCTTCCATGTCTGTGCTACCATCTGTGGCCAGGCTGAATGCAGACCTTTTCATAATTTCTGTGAGACACTCATCATCATGACTGGCCAATGTTCTCATTATGGAAGTTGTCTTCGTTCTACCGCAGCCATATTGTTTTGCTATCTCACTGTCAGGAAACATTTTCCTGAACAGTGGGCCGGTATGATCTGCCACAGCTAAAGCTATATTGTGCTCTGCTAAGTGTGTTGTATCAAGTGTTTCTGCTCGTATAGGCCTGAGGTCTTGGGATTGTAAAAAGAATGAATCTAATCTTGGCACTGAATCTGTGGCAGCTACTTTTTTTTTAATGTTTTTTGCCCTCCACATGACGCCGGCAGTCTGCAAAATACACACACACACACAAAATCCTTTTTTCATAAATTTAGTTTTGACCGTAAAAGAGATTCTGTTACTCCTTGCTACACTTTGAACTAGGCTACACTAAACATCGAAAGTGAATATTCCAGAGTACCTATATAAATATATATTTTTCAATATTAATATTTAGCAAATGCAAACTGATAACCACACAGAAAAATTTACTGAAAATAAATTATAGGCTACTCTGGCCTATCCAATAACATAGCCTTTATAATATTCATATTCACTGACCTGGCCTAATTTGGAAAAAATAATTGTCTATGTATATAAATGCAAGCATTTCTATGTTAGCAATATTATTACCTGTATTTCCTTGATGGCTAATATCAAAATCATAATTACACACTGTGCAAAACGCATGATTCGGCAGTTTAGAGGGGCGGAGGCATGGCCATTGCTCTTGATACTTGGTTAAGAACTTCTGAGGGGCATAAACTCGCTTCTTTTTAGATTTGCTTCCCTCTCTGTCAGTATCCTCATCTGACGTCATTAACTGCAAGGCACACACATACACAAACCCACATTTCAACCGCACAAACGGCATCCACCCGGTCGGTGGACCGGAAACAGAACATTTTTTAATAATGGCCCAATGACATTTGCTTATTTAGTAATTTTAATACAGAATTTACTTTGAAATTATAATCAGACACTCCAACACCCCCCCCCCCCCCCCAAAAAAAAAAAAAATGGATCTGCGCGATTCAGCCGTGAAAAGGCGGCATCCGCCAAAAGGGAAGCGTTCAATGAAGCGATTAACACCTCACGACCTCCTCCCGATCAATCGGATAAAAATCAAACCTGTTTGAAATCCTGGTCGCCCATCGTGAGGCTATCGCACTGGTGAAGCAGTGTCACGAGCCGATTTACCTCAACCTGTCACACTACACATGCGCGAACACAGATACGGAAGAGAAAAACACTGAGCAGCACTTCCGGTCTCTTCTTCACGTTGCAGTTCCGGATATAAGAATCCGACGAGTCGCGTATGGAAGTACAGTGTGAGCAGTCAGATCGCATCCGAGCATCAGATCATATAGTGTGAGAACAGGAATCGTAAGCTGCGTGCTGTTTACCCCTGTGATTCACTCGTACAGTGTGAGCAGCAGCTGAATACCGCGATTGAAAAAAAAAAATCGCACAGTGTATGCCCAGCCTAATCCTCATAGCCTAGGCCTATTTGAAGAGTTTAAAACTAGCACTGTGATTGGTCAAAGTCTTCTTTTCTCTACAGGTTACTGGCCAATGCGGTTACACCCACAGACGAGTTGCCTAGTGCGCGAATGCACAGACAGTTGAACCGGAATATTAAAGATCTTTGAACTCAAAGCCATCAATGGCTTTTTGCGTATTTTGAAGCGTTAAATCGTAGCAGCGTAGTTTGACGTCTAAATGCGTATCTGCTACGCAAAATGCGTAAAGGTTGGCAGGTCTGCTACCGCCACGGGTGACTACTACTACTACCGCCACGGGTGACTACTCCTACTACCGCCACTGGTGACTACTCCTACTACCGCCACTGGTGACTACTCCTACTACCGCCACTGGTGACTACTCCTACTACCGCCACTGGTGACTACTCCTACTACCGCCACTGGTGACTACTCCTACTACCGCCACTGGTGACTACTCCTACTACCGCCACTGGTGACTACTACTACTACCGCCACTGGTGACTACTACTACCACCGCCACTGGTGACTACTAATACTACTACCGCCACTGGTGACTACTACTACTACTACCGCCACTGGTGACTACTACTACCGCCACTGGTGACTACTACTACTACCGCCACTGGTGACTACTACTACTACCGCCACTGGTGACTACTACTACTACTACCGCCACTGGTGACTACTACTACTACTACCGCCACTGGTGACTACTACTACTACCGACACTGGTGACTACTACTACTACTACCGCCACTGGTGACTACTACTACTACCGCCACTGGTGACTACTACTACTACCGCCACTGGTGACTACTACTACTTCCGCCACTGGTGACTACTACTGCTTCCACTGGTGACTACTACTACTACCGCCAGTGGTGACTACTACTACTTCCGCCACTGGTGACTACTACTACTTCCGCCACTGGTGACTACTACTACTTCCGCCACTGGTGACTACTACTACTGCTGCCACTGGTGACTGCTGCCACTGGTGACTGCTGCCACTGGTGACTACTGCCACTGGTGACTGCTGCCACTGGTGACTGCTACTACTACCGCCACTGGTGACTACTACTACTACCACCGCCACTGCCACTGGTGACTACCACTACTACCGCCACTGCCACTGGTGACTACTACTGCTACCACTGGTGACTACTACTGCTACCACTGGTGACTACTTCCACTGGTGACCACTACCACTGGTGACCACTACCACTACCACTGGTGACTACTACCACTACCACTGGTGACTACTACTACTACCACCACTGCCACTAACACTGGTGACTACTACTGGTGACTACTACTACTACCACCACCACCACTGCCACTACCACTGGTGACTACTACTACTACTACTACCACCACCACTGCCACTTCCACTGGTGACTACTACTACTACTACCACCACCACTGCCACTACTACTACCACCACTGCCAATTCCACTGGTGACTACTACTACTACCACTGGTGACTACTCCTACTACTAAGACTGGTGACTACTACTACTACCGCCACTGGTGACTACTACTACTACCGCCACTGGTGACTACTACTACTACCGCCACTGGTGACTACTACTACCACCGCCACTGGTGACTACTAATACTACTACTGCCACTGGTGACTACTACTACCGCCACTGGTGACTACTACTACCGCCACTGGTGACTACTACTACTACCGCCACTGGTGACTACTACTACTACCGCCACTGGTGACTACTACTACTACCGCCACTGGTGACTACTACTACCGCCACTGGTGACTACTACTACTACCGCCACTGGTGACTACTACTACTACCGCCACTGGTGACTACTACTACTACCGCCACTGGTGACTACTACTACCACCACTGGTGACTACTACTACCACCACTGGTGACTACTACTACTACCGCCACTGGTGACTACTACTACTACCGCCACTGGTGACTACTACTACTTCCGCCACTGGTGACTACTACTGCTTCCACTGGTGACTACTACTACTACCGCCAGTGGTGACTACTACTACTTCCGCCACTGGTGACTACTACTACTTCCGCCACTGGTGACTACTACTACTTCCGCCACTGGTGACTACTACTACTTCCGCCACTGGTGACTACTACTACTGCTGCCACTGGTGACTACTACTACTACCGCCACTGGTGACTACTACTACTTCCGCCACTGGTGACTACTACTGCTTCCACTGGTGACTACTACTACTACCGCCAGTGGTGACTACTACTACTTCCGCCACTGGTGACTACTACTACTTCCGCCACTGGTGACTACTACTACTTCCGCCACTGGTGACTACTACTACTTCCGCCACTGGTGACTACTACTACTACCGCCACTGGTGACTACTACTACTACCGCCACTGGTGACTACTACTACTTCCGCCACTGGTGACTACTACTGCTTCCACTGGTGACTACTACCGCCAGTGGTGACTACTACTACTTCCGCCACTGGTGACTACTACTACTTCCGCCACTGGTGACTACTACTACTTCCGCCACTGGTGACTACTACTACTACCGCCACTGGTGACTACTACTACTTCCGCCACTGGTGACTACTACTGCTTCCACTGGTGACTACTACTACTACCGCCAGTGGTGACTACTACTACTTCCGCCACTGGTGACTACTACTACTGCTGCCACTGGTGACTACTACTACTGCTGCCACTGGTGACTGCTGCCACTGGTGACTGCTGCCACTGGTGACTGCTGCCACTGGTGACTGCTGCCACTGGTGACTGCTGCCACTGGTGACTGCTACTACTACCGCCACTGGTGACTACTAATACTACCACCGCCACTGCCACTGGTGACTACTACTACTACCGCCACTGCCACTGGTGACTACTACTACTACCACTGGTGACTACTACTGCTACCACTGGTGACTACTTCCACTGGTGACCACTACCACTGGTGACCACTACCACTACCACTGGTGACTACTACCACTACCACTGGTACTACCACTGGTGACTACTACTACTACCACCACTGCCACTAACACTGGTGACTACTACTACTACCACCACCACCACTGCCACTACCACTGGTGACTACTACTACTACTACCACCACCACTGCCACTTCCACTGGTGACTACTACTACTACTACCACCACCACTGCCAATTCCACTGGTGACTACTACTACTACCACTGGTGACTACTCCTACTACTAAGACTGGTGACTACTACTACTACCGCCACTGGTGACTACTACCGCCACTGGTGACTACTATTACTACCGCCACTGGTGACTACTATTACTACCGCCACTGGTGACTACTACTACTACCGCCACTGCCACTGGTGACTACTACTGCTACCACTGGTGACTACTACTGCTACTGCCACTGGTGACTACTACTACTACTGCCACTGGTGACTACTACTACTACCACCGCCACTGCCACTGGTGACTACTACTGCTACCACTGGTGACTACTACTGCTACCACTGGTGACTACTACTGCTTCCACTGGTGACTACTACTGCTTCCACTGGTGACTACTACTGCTTCCACTGGTGACTACTACTGCTTCCACTGGTGACTACTACTGCTTCCACTGGTGACTACTACTACTACTACCACCACCACTGGTGACTACTACTACTACCACCACTGCCACTACCACTGGTGACTACTACTACCACCACCACTGCCACTACTACAACCACTACCACTGGTGACTACTACTACTACCACCACTGCCACTAACACTGGTGACTACTACTACTACTACCACCACTACTACCACTACCAATGGTGACTACTACTACTACCACCACTGCCACTACCACTGGTGATTACTACTACTAGCACTGGTGACTACTACTACTACCACCACTGGTGAATACTACTACTACCACCACCACTGGTGACTACTACTACTACCACCACTGGTGACTACTACCACTGCCACTAGTGACTACTACTACCACTGGTGACTACGACTACCACTGCCACTGGTGACTACTACTACCACTGCCTCTGGTGACTACTACCACCACTGGTGACTACTACTACTACCGCCACTGCCACTGGTGACTACTACTACCACCACCACTGCCACTGTGACTACTACTACCACCACCACTGCCACTGGTGACTACTACTACCACCGCCACTGCCACTGGTGACTACTACTACTACCACCGCCACTGCCACTGGTGACTACTACTACAACCGCCACTGCCACTGGTGACCACTACTACAACCGCCACTGCCACTGGTGACCACTACTACTACCGCCACTGCCACTGGTGACCACTACGACTACCGCCACTGCCACTGGTGACCACTACTACTACCACTGCCACTGATGAGTACTACTACTACCACTGGTGACTACTACCACTGGTGACTACTACCACTACCACTGGTGACTACTACTACTACCACCACCACCGGTGACTACTACTACTACCACCACTGCCACTACCACTGGTGACTACTACTACTACCACTGGTGACTACTACTACTACCACTGGTGACTACTACTACCACCACCACCACCACTGGTGACTACTACTACTGCCACTACCACTGGTCACTGGTGACTACTACCACTACCAGTACCACTGGTGACTACTGCCACAACCACTGGTGACTACTACTACAACTACTAACAGTGCCACTACCACTGGTGACTACTACTACTACCACTGGTGACTGCCACTACTACCACTGCCAGTACCACTGGTGACTGCTACTACTACCACTGCCACTACCACTGGTGACTACTACTACCACTGCTGACTACTGCCACTACCACTGGTGACTACTGCCACTACCACTGGTGACTACTACTACCACTGCCTCTGGTGACTACTCCTACTACTGCCTCTGGTGACTACTACTACTACCACCACCACCACTGCCACTGGTGACTACTACTCCTACCACTGGTGACTACTACTCCTACCACTGGTGACTACTTCCACTGGTGACTACCGCCACTGCCGACTACTACTACTACCGCCACTGCCAACAACTACTACTACCGCCACTGCCACTGGTGACTACTACTGCTACCACTGGTGACTACTACTGCTACCACTGGTGACTACTACTGCTACCACTGGTGACTACTACTGCTACCACTGGTGACTACTTCTACTTCCACTGGTGACTACTACCACTACCACTGGTGACTACTACCACTGGTGACTACTACTACTACCACCACCACCACCGGTGACTACTACTACTACCACCACTGCCACTACCACTGGTGACTACTACTACTACCACTGCTACTACCACTGGTGACTATTCCTACTACGACTGGTGACTATTACTACTACCACCACTACCACTGGTGACTACTACCACTGCCACTGGTGACTACTACCACTGCCACTGGTGACTACTACCACTGCCACTGGTGACTACTACTACTACCACTGGTGACTACTACTACTGCCACTGGTGACTACTACTACTGCCACTGGTGACTACCGCCACTGGTGACTACTACTACTACCGCCACTGGTGACTACTACTACTACCACCGCCACTGGTGACTACTACTACTTCCGCCACTGGTGACTACTACTACTTCCGCCACTGGTGACTACTACTACTGCTGCCACTGGTGACTGCTGCCACTGGTGACTGCTGCCACTGGTGACTGCTACTACTACCGCCACTGGTGACTACTACTACTACCACCGCCACTGCCACTGGTGACTACTACTACTACTACCGCCACTGCCACTGGTGACTACTACTGCTACCACTGGTGACCACTACCACTACCACTGGTACTACCACTGGTGACTACTACTACTACCACCACTGCCACTAACACTGGTGACTACTACTGGTGACTACTACTACTACCACCACCACCACTGCCACTACCACTGGTGACTACTACTACTACTACCACCACCACTGCCACTTCCACTGGTGACTACTACTACTACTACTACCACCACCACTGCCACTACTACTACCACCACTGCCAATTCCACTGGTGACTACTACTACTACCACTGGTGACTACTCCTACTACTAAGACTGGTGACTACTACTACTACCGCCACTGGTGACTACTACTGCCACTGGTGACTACTATTACTACCGCCACTGGTGACTACATCTACTACTGCCACTGGTGACTACTATTACTACCGACACTGGTGACTACTATTACTACCGCCACTGGTGACTACTACTACTACCGCCACTGCCACTGGTGACTACTACTGCTACCACTGGTGACTACTACTGCTACTGCCACTGGTGACTACTACTACTACTGCCACTGGTGACTACTACTACTACCACCGCCACTGGTGACTACTACTGCTACCACTGGTGACTACTACTGCTACCACTGGTGACTACTACTGCTTCCACTGGTGACTACTATTGCTTCCACTGGTGACTACTACTGCTTCCACTGGTGACTACTACTGCTTCCACTGGTGACTACTACTGCTTCCACTGGTGACTACTACCACTACCACTGGTGACTACTACTACTACTACCACCACCACTGGTGACTACTACTACTACCACCACTGCCACTACCACTGGTGACTACTACTACCACCACCACTGCCACTACTACAACCACTACCACTGGTGACTACTACTACTACCACCACTGCCACTAACACTGGTGACTACTACTACTACTACCACCACTACTACCACTACCAATGGTGACTACTACTACTACCACCACCGCCACTACCACTGGTGATTACTACTACTAGCACTGGTGACTACTACTACTACCACCACTGGTGAATACTACTACTACCACCACCACTGGTGACTACTACTACTACCACCACTGGTGACTACTACCACTGCCACTAGTGACTACTACTACCACTGGTGACTACTACTACCACTGCCACTGGTGACTACGACTACCACTGCCACTGGTGACTACTACTACCACTGCCTCTGGTGACTACTACCACCACTGGTGACTACTACTACTACCGCCACTGCCACTGGTGACTACTACTACCACCACCACTGCCACTGGTGACTACTACTACCACCACCACTGCCACTGGTGACTACTACTACTACCACCGCCACTGCCACTGGTGACTACTACTACAACCGCCACTGCCACTGGTGACCACTACTACAACCGCCACTGCCACTGGTGACCACTACTACTACCGCCACTGCCACTGGTGACCACTACGACTACCGCCACTGCCACTGGTGACCACTACTACTACCACTGCCACTGATGAATACTACTACTACCACTGGTGACTACTACCACTGGTGACTACTACCACTACCACTGGTGACTACTACTACTACCACCACCACCGGTGACTACTACTACTACCACCACTGCCACTACCACTGGTGACTACTACTACTACCACTGGTGACTACTACTACTACCACTGGTGACTACTACTACTACCACTGGTGACTACTACTACCACCACCACTGGTGACTACTACTACTGCCACTACCACTGGTCACTGGTGACTACTACCACTACCAGTACCACTGGTGACTACTGCCACAACCACTGGTGACTACTACTACAACTACTAACAGTGCCACTACCACTGGTGACTACTACTACTAGTGACTGCCACTACCACTGGTGACTGCCACTACTACCACTGCCAGTACCACTGGTGACTGCTACTACTACCACTGCCACTACCACTGGTGACTACTACTACCACTGGTGACTACTGCCACTACCACTGGTGACTACTGCCACTACCACTGGTGACTACTACTACCACTGCCTCTGGTGACTACTCCTACTACTGCCTCTGGTGACTACTACTACTACCACCACCACCACTGCCACTGGTGACTACTACTCCTACCACTGGTGACTACTACTCCTACCACTGGTGACTACTTCCACTGGTGACTACCGCCACTGCCGACTACTACTACTACCGCCACTGCCAACAACTACTACTACCGCCACTGCCACTGGTGACTACTACTGCTACCACTGGTGACTACTACTGCTACCACTGGTGACTACTACTGCTACCACTGGTGACTACTACTGCTACCACTGGTGACTACTACTGCTACCACTGGTGACTACTTCTACTTCCACTGGTGACTACTACCACTACCACTGGTGACTACTACCACTGGTGACTACTACTACTACCACCACCACCGGTGACTACTACTACTACCACCACTGCCACTACCACTGGTGACTACTACTACTACCACTGCTACTACCACTGGTGACTATTCCTACTACGACTGGTGACTACTACTACTACCACCACTACCACTGGTGACTACTACCACTGCCACTGGTGACTACTACCACTGCCACTGGTGACTACTACTACTGCCACTGGTGACTACTACTACTGCCACTGGTGACTACCGCCACTGGTGACTACTACTACTACCGCCACTGGTGACTACTACTACTACCACCGCCACTGGTGACTACTACTACTACCGCCACTGCCACTGGTGACCACTACTACTACCACTGATGAGTACTACTACTACCACTGGTGACTACTACTACTACCACTGCCACTGGTGACTACTACTACTACCGCCACTGCCACTGGTGACTACTACTACTACCACCGCCACTGGTGACTACTACTACTACCGCCACTGCCACTGGTGACCACTACTACTACCACTGATGAGTACTACTACTACCACTGGTGACTACTACTACTACCACTGCCACTGGTGACTACTACCAGTACCACTGGTGACTACTACTACTACTACTACCACTGGTGACTACTACTACTACCACCACCACTGGTGACTACTACTACTGCCACTACCACTGGTGACTACTACTACTACCACCACCACTGCCACTACCACTGGTGACTACTACTACTACCACTGCTACTACCACTACTACTACCACCACTGCCACTACTACTATCACCACTACCAGTGGTGACTACTACTACCTCTGCCACTACCACTGGTGACTACTACCACCACCACTGCCACTATCACTGGTGACTACTACCACTACCACTGGTGACTACTACTACTACCACTAGTGACTACTAGTACTACCATTGCCACTGGTGACTACTAGTACTACCACTGCTACTGGTGACTACTACTACTACTACTACTGGTGACTACTACTACTACTGGTGACTATTACTACCACTGGTGACTACTACTACTACTACTAGTGACTACTACTACCACTAGTGACTACTACTACCACCACTGCCACTGGTGACTACTACCTCTAGTGACTACTACTACTACCACTGGTGACTATTCCTACTACGACTGGTGACTACTACTACTACCACTGGTGACTACTACCACTGCCACTGGTGACTACTACTACTACCACTGGTGACTACTACTACTGCCACTGGTGACTACTACTACTGCCACTGATGACTACTACTACTGCCACTGGTGACTACCGCCACTGCCACTGGTGACTACCGCCACTGCCACTGGTGACTACTACTACCACCACTGGTGACTACTACTACTACTACCACCACCACTGGTGACTACTACTACTACTACCACCACTGGTGACTACTACTACTACCACCACTGGTGACTACTACTACCACCACCACTGCCACTGGTGACTACTACCGCCACTGGTGACTACTACTACTACCGCCACTGCCACTGGTGACTACTACTACTACCGCCACTGCTGACTACTACTACTACTACCGCCACTGCTGACTACTACTACTACCGCCACTGCCACTGGTGACTACTACTACCACCACCGCCACTGGTGACTACTACTACTACCACCACCGGTGACTACTACTACTACCGCCACTGGTGACTACTATTACTACCGCCACTGGCACTGGTGACTACTACTACTACCACCGCCACTGGTGACTACTACTACTACTACCGCCACTGCCACTGGTGACCACTACTACTACCACTGATGAGTACTACTACTACCACTGGTGACTACTACTACTACCACTGCCACTGGTGACTACTACTACTACCACTGCCACTGGTGACTACTACTACTACCGCCACTGCCACTGGTGACTACTACTACTACCACCGCCACTGCCACTGGTGACTACTACTACTACCGCCACTGCCACTGGTGACCACTACTACTACCACTGATGAGTACTACTACTACCACTGGTGACTACTACTACTACCACTGCCACTGGTGACTACTACCAGTACCACTGGTGACTACTACTACTACCACTGGTGAGTACTACTACTACTACCACCACTACCACTGGTGACTACTACTACTACCACCACCACTGGTGACTACTACTACTGCCACTACCACTGGTGACTACTACTACTACTACCACCACCACTGCCACTACCACTGGTGACTACTACTACTACCACTGCTACTACCACTACTACTACCACCACTGCCACTACTACTATCACCACTACCAGTGGTGACTACTACTACCTCTGCCACTACCACTGGTGACTACTACCACCACCACTGCCACTGGTGACTACTACCACCACCACTGGTGACTACTACTACTACCACTAGTGACTACTAGTACTACCACTGCCACTGGTGACTACTAGTACTACCACTGCTACTGGTGACTACTACTACTACTACTACTACTGGTGACTACTACTACTACTGCTGACTATTACTACCACTGGTGACTACTACTACCACTAGTGACTACTACTACCACCACTGCCACTGGTGACTGCTACCACTAGTGACTACTACTACTGCCACTACCACTGGTGACTACTACTACTACCACAAGTGACTACTAGTACTACCACTGCCACTGGTGACTACTAGTACTACCACTGCTACTGGTGACTACTACTACTACTGGTGACTACTACTACTACTTGTGACTATTACTACCACTGGTGACTACTACTACCACTAGTGACTACTACTACCACCACTGCCACTGGTGACTACTACCACTAGTGACTACTACTACTGCCACTACCACTGGTGACTACTCCTACTACTACCACTAGTGACTACTACTACTACCACTACCACTGGTGACTACTACTACCACCACTACCACTGGTGACTACTACTACCACCACTACCACTGGTGACTACTACTACTGCCACTACCACTGGTGACTACTACTACTGCCACTACCACTGTTGACTACTACTACCACCACCACCGCCACTACCACTGGTGACTACTACTACCATTGCTACTACCACTACCACTGCTACTACCACCACTGCCACTACTACTATCACCACTACCAGTGGTGACTACTACTACCTCTGCCACTACCACTGGTGACTACTCCTACCACTGGTGACTACTACCACTACCACTAGTGACTACTAGTACTACCACTGCCACTGGTGACTACTAGTACTACCACTGCCACTGGTGACTACTAGTACTACCACTGCCACTGGTGACTACTAGTACTACCACTACCACTGGTGACTACTACTATTACTGGTGACTACTACTACCACTGGTGACTACTACTACCACTGGTGACTACTACTACTACTACCATTGCCACTGGTGACTACTACCACTAGTGACTACTACTACTGCCACTACCACTGGTGACTACTCCTACTACTACTACTACTACTACTACCACTGGTGACTACTACTACTACCACTGGTGACTACTACTACTACTACTGGTGACTATTACTACCACTGGTGACTACTACTACTACCGCCACTGCCTCTGGTGACTACTACAACTGCCATTACCACTAGTGACTACTACTACTACCACTGGTGACTACTACTACTACCACTGGTGACTACTACTACTACCACTGGTGACTACTACTACTACCACTGGTGACTACTACTACTACCACTGGTGACTACTTCTACCACTGCCACTGGTGACTACTACTACCACTGGTGACTACTACCACTGCCACTGGTGACCATAGGTCGCGTTAACCGACAATTGTCCGTCATTAGCCCTATTCGCACGGGATAAGTATTACCTGTGGACCTCTGGTAATTCGGAATAATTGCAGAGAATGTCTGAGTTCTTAGTCCCATGTGAATGTGCCATGTCCGTAATTTGCCAAGTAATAATTCCGCCGTGAATTACCTATTGTGTTTTGGCAAAACACAGATGTCCAGTGGTAATACAAGTCCCGTGTGAATGCGCATGTCTATGTTTGTAATTATTAATCGCACGTCTCTTGTACTTTTCTGGAGTGAATAATGGAGGATACAGGCGAAATTTTGATAAACAGCATTTCAGGGGCAAGTGGAAATAGGCCTATCCCGTATTTGAACCAAATAAGCATTTTGAACTCCTGTCTACTAGTGTTGTGACGTTCGCGAATGAACCGATTCTTTTGAACGGCTCCTAGGCATGAACGATGAGAACCGAGTCTCGAGCTGGGGGAGCCATTCTTTCTGTCGTTCTTTTTCTGTACTGTGTTTCAGATGTAAAAGCTTTTGCCCAAGGACAAGAAGTAGGCTAAACAGCATTTGCCTTTTATTTATTCAAGTTTTATCTGTTTGCCTAAGAGTTCAAGTTGTTTTGTATATAGTTTATAATGCTGTTGTGTGATAATGATAATATTGTGGGAAAACTACTTTGCATGGACGTTCATTTAATTTATTCTATCGTCATTTTGTTTGTTCTATTTTTGTGTATTTTATTTATTTATCTGTTTGTCTAGTTGTATCTATTTTTCTAATATACTTTTTGCATGAATAGTTTGTTTTTTCCTATTAAAATAATCTTGTGTTCTTGTTATAACTATCTATTTATCTGACTGTTTAGTTGTATCTATTTTTGTTACAATTTCAATATTTTTAATATAGAAAGTTTGGTTTTTTCTATTAAAATGTTCTTGTGTGATAACTAGTTCTTGTGTTATATTTATTGTAGTTGTATCTATTTTGTATCTCAGACTTAAATATTTTTGTAAAACAAGTGTTTTTCTATGAAATATTCTTGCGTTCTTGATAACTATAATTTCAATTGTGTGTTTCATTATGTTTTATTATTGTTATTAATAGGCTATTATTGTTATTGGTAATGGTAACAGTAAACATCTGTCAAAATGACCGACGGCCTTCAGATTTTTCCATCATAGCTAAAAAAAAAAAAAATCCGTCAATAGTACGATTCGCACGGGATAAGTATTACCTATGGACCTCTGGTAATTCGCAATTACCCCCGCACCTCTGTGTTATTGTGTGGCGCATTCGGACAGGATAAGCAAAAGTCTGTAATTCACTGAATTTATAGACATTGTGACCGGATGTGTCGTAAGTTCACAGCATCCTGTTTCGTCTTGTAGACAGTAGAGATGGGATTTATGGCTCTTTGATGGGATCCGCATCTTTGTGATCCGTTCTTTGAAAAGAGCCGTTCAAAAGACTGGCTCATTTGGCTCTTTTTAAATATTTATTCAGTTTTAAGAAGACAGCATCTAAAGAAGCCAGATCCCTCTGCTTAGACAGTGACATCAATTTTTCTGGACATACCTTTTATATAAAGCAACCTAGACTTACATAATTGTAACCCCTAAACGCTTATAAATAACCGTTAAAAAACAATGAGGGCTTCAATGAATGTCCATGCAGAATTGCTTTTCTGTAAAAAAAAAAAAAAAAGAACCCACTCAAGGACATTGGCAAGTTGTGGCAGAGTTTTCTTACATACAGTATACATAGTCTTCACTGCCGTCACTTTCAATCTGAGCCGACGTTGCGGCAGTCTTGATGTTCAGTGCATAGGCTACTCATGTATACATTGTAGCCACTGGGCAAGGCTGTTCCCCCCATCGCGCTCCTGACCACGCTCTGACTTTTCTAACCACTAGCACAATGAGATGTATTAATGTTTCCCTTCTCTGCAGAAGACACGTCATTTTTGCTATTAAAAAAAGAGATGCATTGGGTTGTTTGTGTCGTTTCCCTGCCTGTACAATAGCGCTCATTTAGGCTAGTTGTTTTCTTGTTTTTAAAATGAAACAAATGTCGATTTCTTGTATTCTTCCCCAGCAAGCTTAGGAACATCACTGCTCGAATATCTGCTAAACTATCATTTTAATGAGAGCACGGGTAGACAAACTAACATTTAAACATAACTTCGTTTTATTTAAGACCTTTTGTGTCAGGTTCCAGGCTCCGCCGAGCCGAGACGCGGGGTGCAGCTGCACCACTGGTGGAGAAAGACCGCATGCTGCAGGATTTCCTCCCTATGAAGAGAGTACTAGCAGGGTCGGGAAATCCAACTTTCAGAGGCTCTTGCCGGCTTCTGATCACTTCCCTGGGAGAAATGTTTCCCGACTTCAGAACTTTGGCTGAAGTGGCGCTGGTTATTCCAGTCTCCAGTGTCGCAGCAGAGCACGGGTTCAGCCTTCAGAATAAAATTAAAACGTCAATGAGAAGTCGTCTGTCCGAGGCAAAGACGCAAAATTTAATGACAATTGCCTCGGCAGCAGTCTCCATTGATGACTTTGATTATGCACAAGCGAGCTCCCAATTTAAATCCATGCGGGCCAGAAGGAAGGTTTGAGCTCACGCAAACAGGTCAAATTAGATTGTCACTTAAATCGTTGTAGTGGACTCTTCATATTTTAACTGCAATTGTCTTGCTACGGTGTAAAATAACATTGTTCATATGCCCGTTAAGGCACAACAGCCGCAATGTTTTTAGTGGAGGGAAAATGGGTTCACAAGTGACCGAACTTCAGAATCTCTGTACATCTTTTTGCATCACAAATACATAAATAAATGATTAAATAATACAAGCTTGTTCTGTGAATTAATTTTTAAATGAAAATGAGTCCATGAAAACACAAGTTATTAAATATATAGCATTTATAGCATATATACATTGTCATTTAAAAGTTATAATAAAATGACAGATAATAATGGACAATGACGGAATTTTTACGACCCTGTCCGTCAAAATGACGGACAATGAAAAAGTCTAACGTAACCACTGCTGGTGACTACTACTACTACTACCACCACCACTGGTGACTACTACCACCACTGCCACTGGTGACTACTACTACCACTGCCACTGGTGACTACTACCACTGCCACTACCACTGGTGACTACTACCACTGGTGACTACTACCACCACTGGTGACCACTACTACTACTACCACTGCCACTGGTGACTACTACTACTACCACCACTGGTGACTACTATTATAGACCTACACCAAACTGAAAACATGTTAATAAAATAAATTATAATTTACAAGGAGGAGATAATATAGATGTGATGTATAGTGGCCTGTGGTTGAATTCCAAAATATTGCCACCGATTAAACAATATCGCAATATATTTGGTTGAAACATTGATTTTTGTCATCTAAGTTGCTTCATATAGCTTCTAATACCAAAAAAAAACAGAATTGAGAAGAAAAAAAACAGCCCCTGGGCTGCCCCAGCTGTTCACTGGGCTCGCTTCACTCACTAGGTTTGCTTCAACTGAAGGATAATCACTGGGCCCCCCATTGTAGAAATGGGCCCGTTTTTTTCCCAGGAGGGGCCCTGTGGGCCCCTTGACCTGCAAAACAATCTGAGTCTCTGTTGTTTTCCACAGAATTGCCGAGCACTTTGCCAGTTTTGCTCATATGTATCCTACATGAGATTTCCAGCAGACTTTATGATCCAAAATCACACCAAGAAATGTAATTTCTTGTACCATTTCTATCTTAGTATTGTCTATTATCAATTCTACATTACAATCTATTTTGTGTCTCCCAAACAACATGATCTTTGTTTTGCTTAGATTTAATAATAATTTATTTTTGTCAAGCCATAGTTTTAGTTTATTTATTTCAGCTGTGATTGTCTCCAAAGCCTGCTGCAAATTCTCACCGGAATAAATATAAATAAAAAAAAAAATATATATATATATATATATATATATATATATATATATATATATATATATATATATTGGTGTCGTCTACAAACAAAAATTTCAGTACTTGCGAAACTCTACATATATGTCATTGATATATAATATGAATAATTTCGGACCTAATATTGACCCCTGTTGTACCCCGCATGTAATGTTCATGAAATCAGATTTATGGTCACCTATCTGCACAAACTGCTGCCCGTTTCTTAGACAGCTTGACAGCCAGCTCCATCCAACTCCCCTAACACCACACTTTTCTAGTTTATTTAATAATATACTGTGATCAATGGTACCGAATGCTTTTTTTTTAGGTCCACAAATACTCCAATTGCTTTTTTTTATTGTCTATACAGTTTGTGATTTCCTCTATTAGTTCCATTAGTGCCATCGATGTTGATCTGTTCGTTCTGAATCCATACCGACTGTCTGTAAGGAGGTTGTGTTTTTCAATGAATTTGTCCAGTCTATCTGAAAAAAGTTTGAGTATTTTGGAGAATTGGGGGAGTAAAGAAACAGGCCTGTAGTTTGTGAAATGGTGTCTATCTCCGGTTTTAAACAATGGTATCACTTTTGCAATTTTCATTTTGTCTGGAAATGTACCTGATTGAAAAGATAAATTGCAGATGTGGGTGAGTGGTTTCACAATTCCCTCAATAACTGTCTTTACTGTTGGCATGTCTATATCATTCCAGTCTGCAGAGGTTTTGTTTTTACATTTTCTTACAATTTGCATAATTTCTTCATCATCAGTTGCAGTTAGAAAAATTGTACTTGGATTTCTGTCCCCCATATCTTCCATGTCCCCACATTGTGTTGTCTCGGGTTCCTTTATTTTTGCCGCAAAATCTGGTCCCACATTTACAAAGAATTGGTTAAAACATGTCTGTGAAGATTCTCAGTCATCCAGGTCATAGTAACTGTGGGTGGTAAAAGAGAGCAACTGGACTTGCTTGAAAATTCTTGAAGACGTTTCACCTCTCATCCGAAAGGCTTCTTCAGTTCTGTCTGACTGGTAGGGAGTATCAGGTATTTATCCTCTCATGGATGAAAAGCTCATCTAAGGTGTCGTTGAGTCATCCTGTTGGTGTGGGTCACTGGGGGCTGAATGTGAATGGCCTCGAGAGTCGTTAGGGTGATCAATGGATTGCCCGTTAAGGTGATCAATGGAATGCTGATTCTCTCTGTCCTCCTGTGAGCCAGTGACTACGTTTACATGCACATCCAAATCGAGCTGCTGTCGGTAATCGAGCTGAAGGTCCCAGCAGGGTGCCAGAGAAATCCAATCCTACATGCACACAATGAAATCAGGCTATTGTGTGAGGTGCATTGTGCACCCGAGCCACAGGTGGCGCTACACGCCCCATCGTGTTGGTACACTTCCAGTTGTCGTCATGAAGAAGAGCCATTCAAGAGTGTAAACAATGTTATCAGTTCCGTGTTCTCCATTGCGCGTTTTTCTCCCGTCCATGAATTTTAATATATTCAACTCCTTAAGCTGAATGAGCATGAACTCTGTCTCCTCATTGCTCCAGAAGTGCACGTTTCTGCTTGCCTGTGGCAGTGGGGGCGTGGTCAAGTGCCATTCTGTGACAGGAGGGCAGAGCCAGGGAAGGTGAGTGGCAGAATCACTTCACCTGACGGTAAATTAACCTGTGTTTGTGTGTCTTCCCAGTAACCGCGCCCTATTTAAGGAGGCAGAGGGAGAGCAGAGGGGACAGCTCATCCCGGGACTAGAACACAGCGCAAGCGCGCGCGTGTGCGCTTCTCTCAAGAATAAAAGTAGGCTGTTAAACTGAAAAGTCTGACAATAAAAAGCCTATTAGTACCAGAAGCTTTGTCCTGCCGTCCTCTGTGCTCCACCCACACTTCAGAGAGCTCTACATCGCCATTTTCTCTTCTTCGTTTGTTCCTCCTGACCTCTTCTGCTGCTCGCTACTACTGTTGTCATGCCGACCGAGGCTGTTGTGTTTCCCGCTTGTGGTCTCGTCACTCGTCACTTCCGGAAGTAGCTCGACAACTAGCTCGATAGGGTATACATGCACAAAGTAGCCCGGCAGAAATCGCATAAACTAGGTCGTGTAGCTCGATTCCGAGAAATCAAGTTCGGTTCAATTTCAGCCGAATTAAGGTGTATACACGGCATTTTGAACTTCGATTTCAGTCGAGCAACGGCAGAAATTCGATTCTCTCTATGTGCATGTAAACGTAGTGACTGAAAACAGCTGGGTTTTGGTGTGCATTCAGTTGTCTGGGAAGTGTGCCAAGGACTGCATTGTAGGTGGCTGATAATTTATGTCTTAGACCCCCCACCTCTGTTCAGTGATGGCCGTTCCAGGTTAACAAAAATGGCTTCTTTAAGACACAACGCACATCAACCCCCCTTGTAATAAAAAAACAAAAAGTTGCAGATGTGGGCATAACACCTGGATCCACAGAGACGGCAAAAGATGGCACTGTGTGGTTCCACCACAAAGTTGGAGACTTTTCTGCTCATGAAACTCCACAGACAGCATTCAATGGATCTGGAGGACCAACAGAGTTTGCAACACGCAAAATCACGAGTCGTCTTCAAAGCTTCCTGTATTTGTTGGATATCAGCATGTTATTGGCCATCAGAGACTGCACAGTCCAGGAGGGCCATAGAACAAATCCCAGCTGGCAGATGAGTGTCTTCGAGCTGATGGCGTTCCTCGCAATCCTTTTTCGAAGGGCTGCCAAGGGCTACATTGGTGCTATGTGACTCATGTGGGCCAATAGATTTGGCAACCCAGATATCAAAGCCATAATGCCCCGTAACCGCTTTCTTGAAATAAAGCGGTACCTTCACTTCGACAACAAGGACACCCGCAAGGAGCGCATACAAACGGACAAATTTGCAGCAATTTCAGACATCTGGCAGGAGTTTGTTCAGAATTGTGTGTCATCCTACAGTCCAGGGCAACATGTTACCATGCATGAGCAGTTATTTCCTTCAAAGGTTCATTGTCCCTTTCTGCAGTACATCGCATCCAACCCTGACAAGTTTGGAATCAAGTTTTGGATTGCAGCAGATCTGGACACAAAATATATGTGTAATGCCATCCCTTACTTGGGAAAAGATCCCACTTGTCCAACAGGAGAGAGGCTATCAGAGAATGTTGTTTTGAAATTGATGGAACCATTTACCATATGGACCAGGGAAGGACTGCAACTATGGATAATTTCTTCACCTCTCTGTCTTTGGCTAACAGGCTTCTTCAACGAAAAACAACTCTGCTTGGCACCATCAACAAAAATCGTCAGGAGCTACCAGCAACTGCAAAGGAAACTTCGGGGCTCCAGTTGTACTCCACACAGGTGTTCACATCTGGAAGTGCCTTGCTGATGGTGTTTGCAACAACAAAAAAAGAAATCCGTTTGTCTTCTGAGTACCATGCATCAGAAAGTGGAAACTGTGGACACCCAAAAACAAAAACCAAACACTGTTGTTGATTACAACCATTTCAAATGCAGCGTTGATATCATGGACCAGAAATTATGCAACTACTCGGTGCATGCAGGAACACGGAGATGGCCCATGGCTGTGTTTTACAACCTGCTTGACATGGCTGTCACAAATGCACGTCTTGTACACAGCATGTACAGGATCCAAAGAAAGTCGCCAATTGTTCATGCTGGAGCTTGCAGAGGAACTTCAAAACAGGCTTTTGCAGGAAAAGGCACAAGGGGAAGAACACAAACAGCAGCGTGAGATGAAAGTTTCTCAGAATAAAAAGACACAGTGCCAGGTGGGCATACCCTGTAATAATAACAGAAGCACTGAACTTTGTGTACGCTGCCACAAATACACCTGTGGCAAATGTACCGTAGGACTCACCATGGGAATGTGGAAACTACTAGATGGGACAACTGTATGCTACATTTCTGTGCTTTGTATAGCCTCCATGTGTAGTGAGCCTGCTTTTCTTAGTGTGAAATAAATGTTTATTTTCTTCCTGAAGTTATACTGTCTGTAGTTTTTCCAAGCTGAAATTGTGTTTTTTGGGGCACTAATTCCAGTCCTCTGACATTGTGAGCTTGACAGAGTAAATTGTCATTGAAATTGGGGTGTAACCTAAAACCAAATTACCATTCATGAATAGCAACCTCAGTGGGGGGTGGAGTGGCTGTTCACAATACAATGGAGACAGTTAGCGCCTTCAGAGGAATACACAATTTTTGCAGAGAGGAGGGGGCATGCAGCAGAAGTGAAAATCTCTGGGCCTTTTAATGAACCGTGTTTATCACATATGGTAACACATTATCAACAAAGAAAGAAAAAAAAACAATGCCATGGATCAGGAAAAGAACCACAGCGCTGTGATTAGTTGGGCTATCAATGACTAACAGAGCCCCGGCACGTAACTAAGCATTATAAAGTTAAAAAATATTATTTTTATTGAAAAAACAATAATGTAATGATTTCTAAAATTTCGAAAATGATTTTACCTAACAAAATTTTCTGCTTTAATCCACATTTGCTGGTGTTGAGCTTTTTTTTTTTGCTTCTCAAAATCATCTCATCACAGATCACTCGCTGCTGGAGTGTGCGAGCTTCCCTGCCCCCTATTTGTTGAAAATCTTCTGTAGATGTTGGGGTTTTATATTGATTTATTATTATAATTGTTAATAATTAAACATGATAAATCTGGTTATTAGGAACAAAGGAGGGCACAGTGGGAAATAATACGGTAACTGTCTCTTGTCGGTTCAAATACGATACTGTTTTGTGATTACACTGTACCGGTACATTTTAATAAAAATAGACAAATGGCATGAACCTCTCTACTGTCTCTTATTACACTAAAGAAAGGGCCTGGCCGAGTCATTGCGTATTACTGAAAAAAAAGAAAGAACGAATGATACATGGATTGTGTATCATTCGTTCTTTCCATTTTTAATTGGCAATCAAAAAATGAAAAAAAATGACTTGTTTTTCATTTCAATTTTAGGCTCATATAAAAAAAATATGAAAAACCAGTCATTTTTTGCGTTAAAATAAAAACAAATAACAAAATAACCAGTCACTTTTTCATTTTTTGATTTTTGATTGCCATTTGAAAATAGAAAGAACGAATGATACACTGATTCAAACAATTAAGCTATACGGTACTTTCATCACAAGCATGTTGTTTAGCGTGCCCTATAAGGCCTACTTCATGAAACAGTAATCAGTGGCTACATTCAACTTGTAATAGATTTCAGTAGTTAGTAAAGTCTTGTAAGCAAAAAAAAAAAAAAAGTCTGTTTTCAGTCATCCCAACATTGCCACTATTTAATATTGTCTAGCCTATTTGAAAGCAGGACCTACATGTAACACTAGAAAGTGCACAGTGCTTCATTGCAAGAGTCACTTTTTTTAAATATTTATTTTTGAGCGAGTTTGCCATTGTTTAACAGTAGCTGGTATAGAGGTTGGCAGAAAACAGGGAGAGAGGAGTGAGGGTGAAAAACCCAAGGCAAGAATCGAACCATGTTTCAAGAGTTACCAGTACAAGACATGTGCAGTAACCACCAGACTACCAAGACCCGCAGTTTCGCCTGCTCCTGCACTGAAAAAAGTAACCTACCATATAGAATTTACCCAATAAATCTGAGGTAACAATTTGCATTGACTTGTTTGGGGTAGATTTAATTCCATATATTGAGTATAAAATAACTGAAATAAAAAGCTATGAAATACTTAAATTGGGTAAAATTTACCTCACATTTATGTATCTATTCAACAGCTACTTTCTCATTGAAATTGGGTAAAATGATCTCGTTTGCTAGTAGGTAATACCTGATAATTACTAATCAAAAGTAATTAATATCACTTACGGTAGTAACCATTACTTATTCGGAGAAGGTAAGATGTACCCCCCCCCAAAAAAGACTTTCAGATGGTTCATCATCTCAATGTTTTTAATCCATAAAATCATCACAAAAAAAAAATAAAAACACAGAATAAAGTGCAGTACAACAGCTTCACACAACATTTCAAGTAATGAACCTGTTTTATAACTCACTAACTAACAGCTTCAAGTGTTGTTTCTGGACTGACCAAATCTGCAGTCCAGGTGCATTTATACAACAAATAATTGAACCGCCTTGTTTATATGCAGCAATGATGCACCAAATGATCAAAAAACACAAAATAAAGTGTAGTACAACAGCTTCACACAACATTTCAAGTAATGAACCTGTTTTACGGTATACCGTAGCTCACAAAACTACCGTAACAGCCGGAGAGAGGAAGATGGCAGTCCGAGAGTTCCCTGGCTGACTGCAATAATTCCTAAATATTCCTTGGCTGACTGCAATAATCGAGTAAATTTTATCTGGTTTGCTTAGATTATATTTACCACTCTCCAAACTCACTTCTTACAGTGCACACTGAAAAAAGTAACCTACGGTATAGAATTTACCCAAAAAAACTGAGGTAACAATTTGCATTGACTTGTTTGGGGTAGATTTCATTCCATATATTGAGTATAAAATAACTGAAATAAAAAGCTATGAAATACTTACATAAATGTGAGGTAAATTTTACCCAATTTATTTATCTATTCAACAGCTATTTTCTCACTGAAATTGGGTAAAATTATCTCGTTTGCTAGTAGGTAATACCTGATAATTACTAATCAAAGGTAATTAATATCACTTAGTAACCATTACTTATTCGGAGAAGGTAAGATGTACCCCCCAAAAAAAGACTTTCAGATGGTTCATCATCTCAATGTTTTTAATCCATAAGATCATAAAAAAATCAAGAATGAAGTGCAGTACAACAGCTTCATACAACATTTCAAGTAATGTTTTTTTTTTAATGAGAGAAGCGCCATCTAATGGCGACACCGTGGAATCGAATGAATGGGCGTGTTTAGAATTAAAATAGGAGAGGGAGGGGGTCTGAGCCATGCATGGCAGCCCCCTGGCGTTCAGCTGGGAACTGCATGGCAGTCGCATGGCGTGCGGCTGGAACGGGAAAAATTCAATGGCTGCTACCGTATGTATAACAAATACTTATTTCCCAAACAAGGAAAAGCACAAAGTCTCCTGGATGCTAGGGCGTAATTTTGGGTAGGGACGCTAGGGACATGTCCCTACCAATATTCAGCCACTACTGTGTAATCACGATCAATAAAACCAATGTCCTAACCTGCGCAACGATTATATGGCACACAAAGGGTTAAATGTATGACGCTGCTAATAATCCCCCCTCTAACATAGATATCATTCTCTGATTAGCTACCTGTTTCTCACTAACTTACATGGTTGGCTATCCCAGCTGTCACTCCATCTGCTGTAAAAGCAGCACATCACCACTGTTGTTTCCACAGTCAGATCTACAATTATTGTCCTAGCTCAGTAAAGAAGGTTTGTGTGATTGTAAAACTGAGCAGTGGGACTTTGCCATTTTTCTGAACTGTGTGACTTTGCCATTTTTCTGAACTGTGGGATTTTGTCATTTTTCCGCCTGATGCCCATTGTAAAACTGAGCAGTGGGACTTTGTCTTTTTTTTTGGCCTGATGCCCATGGTAAAACTGAGCAGTGGGACATTGCCATTTTTCTGAACTGTGGGACTTTGCCATTTTTCTGAACTGTGGGAATTTGTCATTTTTCTGAACTGTGGGAATTTGTCATTTTTCTGAACTGTGGGAATTTGCCATTTTTCTGCCTGATGCCCATGGTAAAACTGAGCAGTGGGACATTGCCATTTTTCTGAACTGTGGGACTTTGCCATTTTTCTGAACTGTGGGAATTTGCCATTTTTCTGCCTGATGCCCATGGTAAAAAAAAGTCAGGACTTAATCATCATCAAAGAGGTAGAGAGGATTGAGAGAGAGAGGACTACCAGGAAATACAGAAAAATAAAAAGACATAAGATTACAGGGAACTAACCATAAGTTTGCTGTTCTCTGCCAAGAGAGACAGTCACAGCTGTGGCCAAAACTTTGCTGAAAGCAACCCAACCCTGGACCCTTGGACCCACTGAGTAGCATCTGTATACTGGCCAATATTCATATAACAAGTTTGGAGGCTTTGGGATAGATTTAACTTTTTCTTCCATTTTTCAACATTTTTTATCTAATCAGGCCATGGAACTGCAACCCAACCCCCCACAGCTCTTTGTCCTGCTTAATGGCCCTTCCTTTGTTTTGAGCTCTCTGGTACACCAGTCTGCCTGCAAAACCTCACTGGAGGCCAATATAGCCCACTATTGCATTCTGGTGGTCAGAGCAGGTAATGCAGGGCCACCTCAGCTTCTTCCCTGGTATGGTCAGCAAGTATGCTGACCTTCCCGACTTGAGTGATCTTAGATTTATTAAATGGTAATGTAAAAAAAATCATATTCTTTCTGGGTTAACACTGTATATACTTGATCAGCAAGTATGCTGAACTTCCCAACTTTTGTGAGCTGGGATTTATTAAATGACAATGATGGTTTTTGTCAGTTTTGTGGCATTCTAGATGTGCTGCACGAAAATTGGGAGGAGGGACCTTCAACAAGCAAAAATGAAATTCAATACATTATCGACCTGCGCGCCAAACTCCACACACTCACCCACCTAACCTAGGAGAATTTGCGGCAGGCCCAAGAACCTCAAGTCTGTCTGTACGACATGGGCACGCGCCTTAGGGAATTCACACCGGGAGATAACGTATTTGTGTTGTTGCCCATGTCAAGCTCCAAATTGATCGCCAGGTGGCAAGGACCCTTTGAGGTCACATGGAGAGTCAGGGACATCGACTATGTGGTGAGGTGAACGGACAAGGGTGGGGCGTTACAGATTTACCACCTTAATCTGTTAAAACTCTGGAATGAGGAGGTCCCCGTGGCGTTGGTGTCGGTGGCTCCAGAGAAGGCAGAGCTGGGGCCGGAGGTTCAAAAGGGAAAATTGACATTGCCCATCACTCCGGTCCCCTGTGGAGACCACCTCTCCCCGACCCAACTCACGGAGAGCCTCCCAAAAATTGTGACCACCGCAGACAGCGTCGCAGACAAAAGGGCTCCGATTGGTCCACTCTATATCTGCTGTACACCACGGGTGATTGCTGTAAAGGCCTCTGCATGCTCTTGCAACAAGGCTTTCGCAGATAGCTTTTTGCAGACAGTTGTAATTTATCATTGAGCGGGGAGTAATAGGCGTGCGCGATGTTATTCACTGGCACAACACAAGGGGGCGCAAAGTCACGAAATCGCTAGGAGTAGTTGGTGGGTGTGGTTAGTGGAGTGTTTATCCTCTGGTTACTTATAATGACTAGAACTTTTTTTTTTATAATGACTAGAACTGGAGTCATATAGATGTATGTATTTCCTCAATCAACCGCTCTTCGTGCTGCTCCATCTTCGCTGGTGTTTTTAAAAATGGCGGTCATGAAAACAAAACAAACCGGGAAAGTAGGGAAGCAGAAGTGCATGTACAGCGGATGTAGAGTGGACCAATCAGAGTCCTCGTCTGCGATGCTGTCTGCGAGGCTTCTGCGGTGGTCACAATTTTTTAGGGGGAGCGCGCAGAGCGTCTGCGAAGGTGGGGGGGGGCTACGCAGACACCATCTGCGACGCCGTCTGCGAGGACTGGGTTGTCAGCATAAATTGGCCTTAAGACAACGAGGGAGGCTCAGCCTCCTCTAAAAATGACGAACATCGTGTAGGATGAATTGTGCTAGGCTTATGTTATAGCCGAACTTATAACATTGCTATTTCAGATCCAGAATCATAGAAATATATGTGCTCAACCCACTACAGTGTGAAATCATTCCCTTATAACTTTAATGTGTGTGTGAGTTTTCCCCCTCGTGACAGCGCGATGCAGTACAGCCTCAGTGGATTTCAATGGCATTTGGGAGCTCTGCGCTTTTCAATCTCAAAATGCAAGACGATTATTGGACAAATACTGCGAAAACGCCCGCCCACGGAGTCTCACGGACTCCCAGCCTCAGTGGACTTCAATGGCATTTGGGAGCTCTGTGCTTTTCAATCTCAAAATGCAAGACGGTTATTGGACAAATACTGCGAAAACGTCCGCCCACCGGACTCCCAGCCTCACATGGGAGGGACATGGCAAAGCTTTCTGCGAGGAGACTGGTGATTGGTGAAAGCGGCCGGATATTTTCTTTGATTGACAGCTCGTTTCAAATATAGACAGGCAGTGGTGAATTTCAGTTCAGTCCCATGCGGATTCGCAAGTGCTGTGGTGTATTGTAAGAGATCAGCTTACATTTCGATTTCATTCATTACATACGGTTTCTACCAGCTTTTTTAGCTTGTATATATTTTCATTGTAAATAAAGTGTAAATATAGTGTCAAGTTTGCTATCTTAGTTCCAGAAATTTCGTTTATTTGAGTGACTGAACTTGAACTTGAGGGGGCTAGTCAGCTAGCAAGAAAGCTGCACACGGATGCCAAGCATTGCTGATTTAATTTTGGCGAAGCCATTTGCCAGTCTTCCTTTCGAGGAAAAAATTAAAATTAAAGAGCAGGGTAGACCAACGCCTCAAATTGACTTGGTGAAAAAGGTAGGGAATAATACTCGTTCCTTTCAGCTCTCCTGGTACGAGAAAGTGAATTGGCTAACAGCAAGTGACCCACATCAACAACAGCAAATAGGCTACTTTAGTAATATGTCATGGATGGACCAAAAATATAGAATCTATTTAAAA
Source organism: Neoarius graeffei (assembly GCF_027579695.1). Lineage (NCBI taxonomy): Eukaryota > Metazoa > Chordata > Actinopteri > Siluriformes > Ariidae > Neoarius > Neoarius graeffei. The sequence goes on from NC_083587.1 coordinate 4,141,937, forward strand.
TGTTTATGCTGAGTATATTATATTGGAATATATATTTTTCTGGATATGAATTAAACACAGCTACAATTTGGAAAACATTTTTAAACAAAAACACAGCCGAGAACATTTCACACTACAGACCTGGATTAAAAGTGAAGGGTTATCAAAATTGTCAATAAAACATTTCTCAGTCAAAATAAATTAAATATAGGGAAAGTGTCATTGAATGAAATGTGTGGCACCCAGCTCTACTGCTGAGGTTCCTGACAAAGAGCTGCTTTCAATAATGATCAATTTTTAAACAACATGCCACAATTTTAAAATATAAAATGTTAAAATATATCCCCCCCCCCCAACATCACCATCATGTATATTGGACAGTAGGCTAATGGGCCAAAAGAACCTGTTATTTCACAGTTTGTGACGCTGCCAACAATCAGCCAGATCAGAGGCAAGAGTATGGGCAAAATTGATGTTTTTTCTTTTAAAATCTGGAAATACCGTAACCGACCAGGCTCCCTTGTTTGAAAGACTACCAGCCGCCACTGCTGTACACGCACTTCCGCTTCCCTACTTTCCGGGTTTGGTTTGTTTTCACGACCGCCATTTTTAAAAACACGAGCGAAGATGGAGCAGCACGAAGAGCAGTTGATCGAGGAAGTGAGGAAGTACGTACATCTATACGACTCCAGTTCTAGTCATTATAAGTAACCAGAGGATAAACACTCCACTAACCACACCCACCAACTACTCCTAGCGATTTCGCGACTTCGCACCCCCTTGCGTTGTGGCGGTGAATAACATCATGCACGCCTATTACTCCCCGCTCAACGATAAATTACAACTGTCTGCGAAAAGCTATCTGCGAAAGCCTTGTCGCAAGAGCATGCAGAGCCCCTTACATGTACATCTATCTATCTATCTATCTATCTATCTATCTATCTATCTATCTATCTATCTATCTATCTATCTGTATCTCTCTCTCTCAATCTTTCTCTATTTGTCCACATGTTGTGTGTGTGTGTGTGTGTGTGTGTGTGTGTGTGTGTGTGTGTGTGTGTGTGTGTGTAAAACCCTGACAGCGTTTGGCCAGAGTGTCATATTACAGGTGAGAATGGTCCCTTTTCACTGAATGGGGGGTAGGGCAGCTTGCGCATTCCAGCCAAACGAGCTGTTACGTATTACAAAAGGTTAGACGCCATACTGTAGTTTACCCTGTAAGACCCATTGTTTCAATATTACAACATCACTTTTAGCGATTTTAACAAAAGGTCTGCAAACATTTTTTTTTTCTCAAGACCACATTTACACCGTAATGTAATCATATGAAAAATACCATTACAGACTGGTGGAGCAGCGTGCCGAAAATAATATGTATTTGGTCCAAGGTGTGGGTTTTTTTCATACGTAGCTGGCTCTTTTGCCAGTAGCGCATCACTTGCGCAGGTCTGGGGTTACCCTGCAATTTTCGGGTTGTTCTATTATTATTAGGCTACCGCATAAAAGCGGTCACATTGTGTGCTCAATACCTGTATACAGCGCTGAAATAAACGTTTTGCAATGAATAAGAAGTGTTTTGAGTTAACAGCATATTTTTAACACTAGAAGGCCCAAAGTCCAGACTTTAGTCTGCAATGAAATCCCCCCCAAATTTGTGAATAAGTCTAACATACAATTACCTGCCTCCCATTGTTGTGTAAAGAAGCCTAATTATTGTGTTACCTGAGAAATAGCCTCTTTGTTTCTAACCCTAACCAGACTTCACAATGTCACAACCAAGGCAACCAAGAAGGATCAGTTCTAACCCTAACCTCAAATCCTGGATCTAACCCCAACCTGAGCTCACCCCTAACCCAACCCCTAGCCCAAAACCTAGCCTCAAATAATAATGGAATAATAACCCAAATATAACATGGGGGTACTGACCAGGCACTTGTGGAGCATTGAGGATGGGGCTTGGGAAGGACAGTGCACAACACGGCCTTGGCCTAGGCCAGGACGTGGATCTTTCCGGAAACCCTAACCCAAGTATGTGATTGAGCAGGACAGTTCAGACACAGAGGCCACATCAGATGAGGAGGAAGGACACAGAGCTGAAATAATCCTACAAAAAGCCCAGAAGCAGCTTCTCAATGAGAGAGTGAGACAAGTACATTTCACCATCGATGCTCTCCAGAACAAGACTGAACTGATGTTTGGAGAGTTGGCAGTACTTCTTCCCAGTGAAGTTTTGGAACGAGTCTCTGATTTCGCGGAGAAGGCACAGATTTCACAACATACCAAAGGCAAGGAACGACAGATACGCAAATTCCAAACATTGCTGTCTAAAACCACCTCTTCCAGGAAGACAGAAGTGCTGACTTGGAGGAAGAAATCTGACCAGGCTACACAACCAGACATAGAAGAGAAATGGTTGAAGAACTTATCTGACAGGGTACTCACCCAACCAGAGAAAGATGTTTTATCCAAGGGACTTAACTTTGCAGTTTCACCAGAGCGGATACCAGTGGTAGATCTCATCACAGCCACAGAGTCAGCCATCAGAAACAACAATCTGACCAACACAGAGGCAGAACAACTTAGACTGAAGGTATCAGCTGCTCTGTCCGGTGCAAAAGCACCCCCCTCCAACCTCATCAGCCAAGAAAGGAGGGCTCTTACATTGCTTCAAAGAGACCGGGACATTACCATCCTTCCTGCTGACAAAGGGAGATGCACAGTGGTGCTAAACACAGCGGACTACCACTCAAAGATGACCAGTCTCCTCAGCAGCACAACCACCTATGAAACCTTAAGGCGGGACCCCACCAGTTGTTACAAAAAGAAAGTTGTTAGCTGCCTGCAACAACTAGAAAAGGACCAAGCCATCAACCGATCTCTGTACTACAGATTGTACCCTGGGGAAGCCGTTCCTCTCATATATGGGCTCCCCAAGATTCACAAGGAAGGAGCTCCGCTCAGACCTATCATCAGCAGTATAAACTCTGTCACCTATAACATTGCCAAACACCTAGCCACCATCCTGGCTCCTCTTGTTGGGAATACGCTACATCACGTCAAAAACTCCCAAGATTTTGCTACTAAAGTTGCAGACCTCAAACTAGACTTAGATGAAACCATGGTTTCTTACGATGTCACTTCTCTTTTCACCTGCATTCCCACCACAGAAGCAGTTGAATCTGTTAGAAAACGACTCCTTCAAGACAACACCTTACTGGATAGAACGAACCTCACCACGGACCAGATTTGCACCCTGCTTGACCTCTGCCTGACTACCACTTATTTCCAGTTTAATGAAAGTTTCTACAGACAGAAGCATGGATGTGCCATGGGCTCACCGGTGTCCCCTATTGTGGCCAATCTTTACATGGAGGAAGTGGAACATAAAGCTTTGACCACTTTTTCAGGAGTTGCTCCCAGCCACTGGTTCAGATATGTGGATGACACCTGGGTTAAAATCAAAGCCCATGAAGTGGAAGCCTTCTCTAAACACATCAATGCAGTGGATATCAACATCAATTTCACTCGGGAGGACGTAAGTGGGAATAATCTAGCCTTCTTGGATTGTGATGTACACATTAGACAAGACAGAAGCCTTAGCATCGAGGTCTACCGGAAACCCACACACACAGACCAGTACCTACTCTTCGACTCTCACCACCCACTGGAACACAAATTGGGGGTCATTAGGACCTTGCAACACAGGGCTCAGAACATCCCTACAACGGTAGAGGGAAAAGAGAAGGAGCAGAATCACATCAGGAAAGCACTTCAGAACTGTGGGTATCCCAACTGGTCTTTCTTCAAGAGCAGAAAAAGGAACATAACGGACAAGGAGGATAACAGGAACAAACGCAAGAACATTGTCATTCCCTACATTTCTGGTCTGAGAAACTCAGGAGGATCTTCCACAAACACAACATTCCGGTACGTTTCAGACCCAGTAACACCCTGAAGCAGAAACTGGTCCACCCTAAGGACAGAATACCCAGACACAAACAGGACAACGTGGTGTATGCAATTCAGTGCAGTGAGCAATGCACGGACTCGTATATTGGTGAAACCAAACAACCGCTTCACAGGTGTATGGCTCAACACAGGAGAGCCAGTTCCTCAGGCCAGGACTCTGCTGTCTACCTTCATCTTAACAACAAAGGACACTCATTTCAGGATTGCAACATACGCATTTTAGCCAGAGAGGATCGTTGGTATGAGCAAGGAGTTAAAGAAGCCATTTTTGTTAACCTGGAACGGCCATCACTGAACAGAGGTGGGGGTCTAAGACATAAATTATCAGCCACCTACAATGCAGTCCTTGGCACACTTCCCAGACAACTGAATGCACACCAAAACCCAGCTGTTTTCAGAGGCTCACAGGAGGACAGAGAGAATCAGCATTCCATTGATCACCTTAACGGGCAATCCATTGATCACCCTAACGACTCTCGAGGCCATTCACATTCAGCCCCCAGTGACCCACACCAACAGGATGACTCAACGACACCTTAGATGAGCTTTTCATCCATGAGAGGATAAATACTTGATACTCCCTACCAGTCAGACAGAACTGAAGAAGCCTTTCAGATGAGAGGTGAAACATCTTCAAGAATTTTCAAGCAAGTCCAGTTGCTCTCTTTTACCACCCACAATTGGTTAAAACCATTCACCACATCCTCCATATTATTTATGGTCTTATCATTTTTAGTGCAGTACTCCGGGTAATTTGTAGTTTTGGATCCATTTCTCACAATGCCATTTAGTACAGTCCATATACCTTTAATATTGTTTTTATTTTTCTCCACTAATTTATTATAGTCTTTCTTACATATCCTCATAATATTAGTTAATTTATTTTTATATTTTTCCTCTGCCTCTATAGTTCGATGCTTTAAGAATTGTCTGTATAATATATTTTTCTTTTTGCAGGTTAACTGGTGACTCTAAATTGACCGTAGGTGTGAATGGGAGTGTGAATGGTTGTCTGTGTCTATGTGTCAGCCCTGTGATGACCTGGCGACTTGTCCAGGGTGTACCCTGCCTTTCGTCCGTAGTCAGCTGGGATAGGCTCCAGCTTGCCTGCGACCCTGTAGAACAGGATAAAGCGGCTAGAGATAATGAGATGAGATGAGATATTAAATATAATTATTCATGCTTTTGCTGAAAATGACCTGCACTTTAAACGTTATTGCTCATATTATTTCACTACATATTTTAAAACAATCTTTTAGGTGATGTTTAAAACAAGACTGTTAATATTTTCTTTTGATCTTATGTCATTATTAAAGCATATACGCAGAGCCATGGCCTCACTTTCATTTATAAATGCCTTGAGAATAGTTTTAAGCGTTAAGAATAAATCTATTCAAGTAATTTTTACGATTAAAGTGATTTATATAGGTAGCGGTCTGAGTGAATGACCTTGACGTCCATAACGTCACAGCAGGAAGTCTATTGGACTCATCACCATTTCGGCTAGACTAAAACGCAGGAGTTGACTGCAACTCCGATCCTCCATTTTGAGCTAATTTATCGCCATGCCACATAGACGTGTTGGTGCACCCACCAGCAACACAACAGAAGGTGGATTTACGTTGCATTCATGGTCCAAGAATGTTCAAACTGCAAAGATTTGGACGCGTTTTGTGGAGTTGTTCACAGGCACATTGGGCGCCTACGCCTCTAATTCTCTCCTCTGCTCTGCACATTTTACTGAGGACTCGTACGAAACCTCTGATCTGTTGAGGAGCGTTGGCTATAAGCCCGTATTGAAAGAGGGTGCAGTATCAACAATTAAAAAAGAAAACTACAAGAAAAACCCGGGATGGAACAGGACGCGACATATCGCTCGGGCAGTGACCTCCCCGCAGTTGTTGCTGAAACCGGTGATGTCCCGTTCCATCCCGGGTTTTAGTAATTGCCTGAGCCCAGCAGTAATGGCGGACTACACAGTATGAAAAGTCAATGAGTGGAGCAGCCATCTTATTTCTAAACTGGATATTGCTGCCATCTCGCCCTTACATGGAAGAAGTGAATGAACGGAGGACTGAACGAACAACTGAAAGTCAGATTGTTTCAAAGCGATCGGCCTTCAAGAAGCGAGAACACAGACGGGTAAGCTCAGTCTCATTTGGATTTTAAAAAAAAAAAAAAAAAACTTGTTTGCCTGCATTTAGATTAATACATGTAACTTGTATTGTGTATTTAAGTTACCGGTATAAGATTATTTAATTTGTTTCAGAATGTGATCGTCTCAGTTCAAAGACTAATTAGCCTTTTACGTTTTATCAGTGAAAATGCATGCATGTACATGTATGTTGCATAAGTTATAACACCCATCCTATTTTAATGAGAGTCAACCCACAATCAATGAAGTCAAATCAGTCTTCACTGGTTCCCGCAGTGATGTCACGCACTCAGGGCTGGCTGGCTCAGCAGGGCAGCTCAAATGCCAACTTTGCAGTCGATTTTAATTCTCAAAAATAGATATTTTTAATTCCCATTTATGCAGCATACAAGAGTCAAGGATGGAGATACTATCCACTCAGAAATGTATTTAAAAATAAAGGTTCTACATATCTGCTTTAAGTAGTCATTAATTACCACCATACAAGTAATGATGTAACTAACACTTATCAGTGTAGTACTACAGCATGAGACTAATTGTTAATGGAATTAATACTGATCAGGAGTTTAATGTACTATATTTAATAGAAATGTAGATCAAACCAAATGAGTACAGAGCATTTAATTGAAGCTATATCATCATCAGCTATATGCATTAGTGTCAAGTGTATATGAGTATCATGGGTTTCCCACACTTGAAAGGGAAGGACTCGGACACAGGATTCCACTTGTCTTGTGTTTTATTGATTTTCAGTGGAGTTGACATTGTAGTAGAATTGTGGTAGTAGTAAAATATAGTAGGGTTTTTCCAGAAGAAAAGGTAGAAGTAGAACCAGAAGTAGAAGGTGAAAAACCGGTAGCCTTTTTCGCCCTTTTTTCCCCCGATGTGCTGTAAGGTTTGTGTTAGTAGCGAATTCTCTTTGCAATTGCTGTGCTGCTGCTTCGTTACAAACTGAACGCCAACTCTGCCAATTGTTCTAGAACGACCGCTGCCCTGCTAATTAGCGTAGTGATTGGCTTCACCTGTTCAGCACAGCGTGCTGTCAAGCCATGCGCTGGCAGCGTAGCACTGCGATTCAGTGTAGCAGGGAGTGGCGGAGGCAGCTTTCAATCATGTGAGCCTGTGTTCAGACACTCCTTGCGGCAGGTCACCGCGACACCTCCCACTCGATCTTGACGTGGCGCAACACGGGAAGATCGCACCCATCAGGCGAGCTGGTCGCTGCTGACTTGTTCCTCCACTGGGAGGAGGACGATGAGGCGTCGCACATCCCGATTCAGTGTGGTACCCTGCGGGTCGCAGGACTTTTTGGTTGGCTTTGGAGTCTTCACCTGAGCACGTCCACCTGGGGGGACTTTCACATGGACATCCCGGACAATGCCTTTGGAGTCTGCATTCACGCTGACCACTCTTGCAAGCTTGAATTGCCCCCTCAGTGCGTTTTGGTCGCAGAGCCACACTACGTCTCCAACGGCAAGATTTCTTTTTGCAGTGTGCCACTTGCTGCGGATGAACAGGTTCGGACCTGCAAGTTGGCTCCAGGACCTCCAGAAGTGGCTAACTTGTGTTTGCATTTCTTGCAGTCTCTTGAAGGGGTAGGTGGTGTAGTCTACTGTTTTGAGGTCTCCAGTTTGTGTGGCTCGGCCAAGCAACAGTGTGTTTGGGGTTATGTAGTTGATGCGGTCCTCACGGCTCTGAACTCTGGCATCAATTGGCCTTTCGTTGGCAAGGTTAGCAGCTAGCTTAAGCACTGTCAGGAACTCACTGAAGGTAAGGCCTCCTCCGCCACCAAGGCTTTGCAGAGCTCTTTTGGTGACCTTGACAGCAGCTTCAGCAGCACCATTCCGGTGGGGTGAGTCAGCTGGAAGGATTTTCCACGTCCAGCAGGTAGCGTTTTTGGCAGCATACTCTTCAAGTGATTCTTTGTTCAGTTGTCTCAGGTAAGTATACATCTCTTCCAGGACAAGTTTCGCTCCAATGAAGTTTGTTCCAGGATCGGACCAGATCTTCTGCAGATGACCACGGACAGAAGTGAACCTCTGGTAAGCAAGGAGGAAGCTCTCTGTTGTTAGAGTGTTTGCCAGTTCGACATAGATGGCTCGGCTTGACATACAGCAGAATAGTACACCCCATACTTTCATGCTTGCTCTCCTTCTGACGTCATCCTTCACTTGATATGGTCTGAACAGGTCGACGGATGTGAATTGGAATGGCGCAGCTGGATTGACACGCTCTTCAGGTAAGTCACCCATGATTTGCTGACAGGTTTTTGCTCTTTCCTTCTTACAGATGATGCAGTTGTCGACAACTTTTTGGGCCAGAATTCTTCCTCTGATTACCCAGGCTCTCTTTCGCATCCGCAGCAGAGTTCCTGCCACTCCGTCATATCCCTCACTGTGTGCTTCACGGGCCAGGAGAGTGGAGGCCCAGGCTTGGTATGGTAGCAGGGGAACAGCTTCACGGTCCTCTTTGAATGCCTGTATCCGCCCTCCACACCGACTAGTGGCCTAGTGGTAGCGTATCCGCCTCTCGATCGGGAGATCGTGAGTTCTATTCACGGTCGGGTCATACCAAAGACCATCATAAAAATGGTACCTACTACCATCTGGCAAGGCACGCTGCAATACAGATGTGCATGGGGAGTTAAACTCTCGTGGTTACCAGAGGACTAGCCCCCCTCTGTAACCCTAGCTATGTAATAGACGAGAGGCCGAGGGCTATGGAAACTGAGATCGGCGCCGCCTGATGCGCCACCATACAGAGTTGGCCTGGTTAGTACTTGAGTGGGAGACTGCCTAGGAATACCAGGTACTGTAAGGCGTGGGAAGGACTTTGACTTGACTTGATCCGCCCTCCACACATCAGGATCCCAGTTACTTGATCTTTGTATACAACAAGCCTGTCAGTAGTTGTAATTGGGAAGTTCACACCTTCTTGCACTGCCAGACATAGTTTCAGGAACACGTTTTTCCTTTCGCTGACAGTGATGATGCCAGATGAAGGTATTGCTTCCCACTTTGCTTCGTCTCCCCTCTTGGCATGCAAGAACTTCTTAGCCACCCTCCAAGTCCATGCAACCGTCCCAACCAGCCGTCTTAGACTGCTGAAGCGCCTTTCGTCCAATAGATTTTGGACTGCTGCTACTGTTGGTGGTGGGTTTCTGGACTTGGATTGTGCTTCGTCCTGGACTGCAATTGGGCTTTGTGCCTTCAGCTGACTTCGGGCGAGTACAGCAATGAATGTTTTCTTCTGCATTTTTGTGACGTTGTCTTTTGTCTGTGCAGCAACATCTTTCGCTGACTTTTTTGGCCACTCACCCTCAGGAAGCTGAAGGAACTGCGGACCTGACTGCCACTTGGATTTCTCGATTAGGTCATCAGGACTGGCCCCTCGGGTGATAATATCTGCAATGTTCTCGGCACCTGGAATCCACCACCAACCTCGGATGTCAGTGCTGCTCTGGATCTCACCAATTCTGTTTGCGTAGAAGGTTTGGTATTCATAACTTTCACGCTGTATGGCACCCAAGATGGTCTGGCTGTTGACTAGATGATACCACCTCTTGACCTCGATTCGGCAGTGCTTTTGGAAGTAATTCTTCAGCCGTGCTGCAAAGACTGCTCCGCACATTTCTGCTTTCACAGGGTCACCTTTATGGTCGAGGGGGGTCAGCTTAGCCTTGGCCTCAACTAGCCTTATGACGACACCATGGCTGCAGCTCCAACGCAAGTACAGCACGGCACCATATGCACGCTCACTACCATCAGAGAAGGTGATTGCACATGGTCTTTCAGCTGGATCTGGTGGTGAGAGCGCTCTGGGGAATCTAACTTGGCTCAGCTCAGCATACTCTTCGAGGAGCTTTATGGCATCGTCTCTGAGCTCTCTGGACAAGGCGGCATCCCAGGTGTCTTCTACGCAGTACATGACTTTTGCCTCTTGGAAGGCCCTGCGGATCAGGATGGCTCCCTTCTGTTTTGCTGGGGCCACAAGGCCGAGAGGGTCATAGAGACCAAAGACTTGGCTTAACAGCTCTCTTCTAGTGAGTGGGTCGGGGGTTTGTTCTCTCACTTGTTCTTTCAACAAGTCCTGGCCGAGGCGCATTTTCTTCCTCTTCTTGGAGAAGTTCACCGCAACCATGACATGTAACTTGTCATCGTCGACGGTGTAGCCGAGGCCCAGGGCTTTGTTATCCTCTTCAGTGAGTTGGTTTGGCAGGATCATGGTGTTTGACTCAATCTTCTCACCTCTCGACTCACTCCTCCCACTTTGATCCGAGTAGATCTAGGGCTTCATGAAGAACCCTCCTGCTTGAAGGATCTGCTCAATGTTGGATGTAAGGCGTTTCAGGTGATCAAGGTTGTTGTGGAAGTCAATAAGTCAGTCATTGACATAGGTATCCTCTTCAAGGACACGCCTCTCCTCTTTGAAGTGGTTGAATGAAGGCAGGCTGGCGGTCTCTCGCATGGCAACTTGGGCTCAATCTTCTCACCTCTCGACTCACTCCTCCCACTTTGATCCGAGTAGATCCAGGGCTTCATGAAGAACCCTCCTGCTTGAAGGATCTGCTCAATGTTGGATGTAAGGCGTTTCAGGTGATCAAGGTTGTTGTGGAAGTCAATAAGTCAGTCATTGACATAGGTATCCTCTTCAAGGACACGCCTCTCCTCTTTGAAGTGGTTGAATGAAGGCAGGCTGGCGGTCTCTCGCATGGCAACTTGGGCTATGCAACCAGCAGGTTTGTCTCCAATGTTGACTCTTGTTATGGCGAATTCTTCAATCTCTGCATCTTCTGTGTCACGCCACAGAAATCTGTGCAGGTGGACTTCTCCTTCCTCAAGCCAGACAGAGTTATACATTTTGCGGATGTCCCCTAAAGCTGCGAAGACACCAGCGCGGAACCTCAGCAGGACACCTCTGATTGGGTTCAGGACGTCAGGGCCTCAGGAAGGAGAAGTCCACCTGCACAGATTTCTGTGGCGTGACACAGAAGATGCAGAGATTGAAGAATTCGCCATAACAAGAGTCAACATTGGAGACAAACCTGCTGGTTGCATAGCCCAAGTTGCCATGCGAGAGACCGCCACTTGCGAGGATGTCGTTTAGGCTGAGGCCACTGTACTTCTGGCTGCTGTTCCATACCAGTCTTACTGGGGTGGAGACTGAATGTGGATTTGGGGCTATCAGGTGACTTGTATACCACACTGGCCCGGTCCAGCTCTGCAGAACCTCTTTGGACAGCTTCACTACAGCTCTGCGGCTCACCATTTCATGGACTTGTGAGGCATAGGCCACTTTCCACTCCGGTTTCTTTGCCAGCTGCCTCTCTGTTCTGCAGAACATGGCTTCAACTGCTCTCTTGTTGTTGGGAAGAGATGCTGGGTCTTCTTTCCATGGGTACTTGGCGTGCCAGTGTGGTTCAGGGCTGTGGTGGTCTCCGGCCACATAAGTCAAGCCGTCCCTCACCATCTCCATCTCCCTTTCTTCGGCCAGCGTCATTTCTTTCCCACCAGGCTGACAGTTCCCGCAGCGACATCCTCCGCATCTCGGTTCGCAAGCTGCTCCAATGCTTTCCCATTTCCACCACTTCAGGAAGTCTCTGTTGCTAGTGGCTGTGTTGGACTGGGAGCTGGGATGTCTGGGAGACTGGCAGGAGACTGGGACTTTGCAGGTGAGTTCGGTGTATCTGACAGCTGCAGTGCGCATGGATCTTGCGAAGTGAGTCTTGGAGGCGTGGGCCGTTAAGGTGACTTCTTCAAAGAGGTCCGGGTGTGTGCCTCCAATGGTCTTGTCAAGCGGGCCATCCCAGAGCACCAAGTCACCGACGGAACGAACCTTCTGGGGTACCAGCTGCCCTTCTTTGTGGCTGATGAGGAGTTGGATCTCCTTTGGTCTTGCCAGATATTCCAGGGAGATGTCCAAGATGATTTTCTGCATATTTTTTTTGCCGGGACATGTCTGTGGACTTCTGCTATTTTGTCAAGTCCATAGCAGATGAGTTGGTGTGCTTTGAGTGTCCCTCTTGGGGTGCTGACTCGTATCTTAAGCAAGTAGCGCTTGGTTGCAACAGACACCTTCATCCCTCCAACGCCATGAACCTCCAGCGTAACGTTTTCACTTCTCAGGTTCAACTTGCTTGCAGCTTTGTGCGTTATGTAGTTTGTGTCTGATGCCAGGTTGATGAGGGTCCCGACACTCTGTCCGTCATTAGCAGTGACATTGAGGAGCATTAGGATGACTGGGTACTCAGTGAGGCGGTGTTCATCTAGAAGACCTCTCAGCAGCACTGGAGTTGAATGCCCTGGACGCTATGTTGCAGAAGGCATCTCAACACTGCTGTGCCAGCTCTGGTGTGAGTTTGGAGAGGAACTGCTCCTGGGTGTCAGTGAGTCTTCTGCCCTCAGCCCTCACTGGACTGGACTTGGGTGTTCTTTTGGACTGGGGTCTGGCAACTGGACAGAGGAGGTAGTGGTGTTGGTCTTTGCATTCTGGATTCCCGCACAGGTAAGTGGTTTTCTTGCAGCTTTCACCAGTGTGGACTTCCAGGCATCTTTTGCAGGCACCGAGTTGTTGTGCTGCATCCCTCTTCTCCGAAGGCTTTAGGTTGCTTCTAAACTTTCTGCAGAAGTACAGTTTTCTTCTGTGCTTTGGGTCACCACAGACGATGCAGCCTGCTGCATCACTGTTGGACGACATTGCCGGACTGTTGGTTGCTTTTGTTCTGGCTTGCTTCAGGAACTTGGTCTTGTCCTTGGCAGGTTCAATGCCATCTTTCAGCTGGTCAAGTTGCTCATATATGGCTTCCTGTGACTTTAGGTAAGCCAGCAGCATGTCAAAGCGGTTGTGACAGTCCACAGCATTACTCACAATCAGCAGCATAAGTGAGCCAGTCTTTCTTTAAAGTTTCTGGAAGCTTGCCCTCAATGGATTTGGTCACAATGGGGTTCTTTATGGCCTCGGCATTGTCCAGTTCATTTAAGTCGTAGAGAGCTTTTTCCACTGTTTGGATGAGCTCGATGACTCTTCTTGGCTGGCCGGCTTTGACTGGAGGAGTTGCTTGTAGATCTTCAATGATCTCGAAAGCGATGTTGGCTTGGTTCCCAAACCGGTTATCCAGGACTCTGAAGATTTCGTTTGAGGAGCTGTAGGTCGACAGGTGTAGGTTTCCGGCCACCTTCTCATCGATGCTGTCGAGCAGCTGGAATTTCTTGACCTTTCTAGACCCTGTCGGTTCACCCTGCTTCTGTAGAGCTTCCCACTCCTTCTTCCACCTGTAGTAACTTCGCTAGTTGCCAGCAAACTTTGGAAGGGCTGTGGCTTTCAGCTTTATTGCTGGCACTGGAGCTGTACGGTGGACAGTGGGCTCTTCAGAGTCTGTCTTGATTTTTGCAGCTTTGATGAAGGCGGCCTTGCTTGACACCAGCTGAGGAAGTTGCACTTTGAGCTCTGCCATGCGGTGATCAAAGTCTCTTTGCTCTGCAGTGGGAGCCCAGCGGTTCCAGTCACGGTGTGCTTCTTTTGCCTTCAGCACCAACGTCTCGAAGTGCTTCAGCATGAACTCGTATGCCTCCAGAGTCACGTCGAGCTGGGCAGAGGAGACGTTCTTGCAGTCAGCTTCAGCAATGTGTAGGGCAAGGGGCAGCTCTTTCCCCCCCCATACGATTCCCAGAGTGTTTGTTGAATTAGGAGCTTTGCTTCTTTAGTCCTCTGCTTACAGTATGCCTCTATTTTCTCCAGGTCCTCTACAGTGGCTGCGTCTGCTTCTGCCATGTAGGCGGCCTCAATCTCTTCGTTCGCCTCCATGAGTCTCGAGCTTTCTGCTGTAAGCTTGTTGAAGTTTTGCTTTAGCTCCTCCACAGTCATCGCCGAGTGTGTTCTTGCAATGCAGTTAGCAAGACAGGAGAAAAGTCTTTTGGCGGTGGTTCGCTCTGTTTTCAGTTCTTCTAATGACTTCGCCATTTCGTTTCTTTTTTTTTTCAGGTGACTTCAAGCTTTATCCTCCAGGCCCCCAGGTGAAGTGTCTTCCCTCTCTGTTGGGTTGTGGCATGAGTGGAGTCTTGCTTCTTGGTCAGTGGTTTCGGTTTTTCACTGTCAAGCATCATGGGTTTCCCCACACTTGAAAGGGAAGGACTCGGACACAGGATTCCACTTGTCTTGTGTTTTATTGATTTTCAGTGGAGTTGACGTTGTAGTAGAATTGTGGTAGTAGTAAAATATAGTAGGGTTTTTCCAGAAGAAAAGGTAGAAGTAGAACCAGAAGTAGAAGGTGAAAAACCGGTAGCCTTTTTCGTCCTTTTTTCCCCCGATGTGCTGTAAGGTTTGTGTTAGTAGCGAATTCTCTTTGCAACTGCTGTGCTGCTGCTTCGTTACAAACTGAACGCCAACTCTGCCAATTGTTCTAGAACGACCGCTGCCCTGCTAATTAGCGTTGTGATTGGCTTCACCTGTTCAGCACAGCGTGCTGTCAAGCCGTGCGCTGGCAGCGTAGCACTGCGATTCAGTGTAGCAGGGAGTGGCGGAGGCAGCTGTCAATCATGTGAGCCTGTGTTCAGACACTCCTTGCGGCAGGTCGCCGCGACAATTAGCCTCATCTAACTGGTTGAGAAGGCATCATAGTTATTTATAGTGATAACCTAGGCATCAAACAAAAACCTGAACAAAAATTCCAAGCATTTGAAGTTCTTTATATGAACATATGTAGCCAAAAAAAAATAAGTCTACCCTGTCAATTCAGCAAATTACAACCCCAATTGCAAAAAATAAATAAATAAATAAAAATACATTTTAAAAAGTTGTGATGCTGTGTAAAACAAAAAGAGAATGTGAAGTCTTGCAAATCATGGAAAGCCTATATTTTATTTAAAATAGTACAAAGACATTTTAAAAAATTGGTGAAACAGAAATTTTATTGTTTTTTGAAAAATATACGTTGATTTTGAATTTGATGTCAGCAACACATTTCAAAAAAGTTGGGACGGGGCAACAAAAGACTGAAAAAGTTGTGTAATGCTAAAAAAAAAAAAAATATCTGGTTAACTGGCAACAGGTCAGTGAGATGGAGTATAAAAAGAGCATCCCAGAGAGGCAGAGTCTCTTAGAAGTAAAGATGGGGAGGGGTTCACTGTTCTGTGAAAGACTGTGTGGGTAAACAATGCCACAATTTAAGAATAGCGTTCCTCAATGTAAATTGCCAAGAGTCTGGGGATCACATCACCTATTGAGGTATTTCACTCACGTGACCAAGTCATGTGATGCTGCCATTTTGGACGGCACGGCTCGAATCAGTTTGAATGCGAGGAAGGCGACAAACGAAAAACATAAAAGAAAATGGAGCGAGATGCAGAAAACACCTTCACTATCCAGTGATGTAGGGCATTTACAGGGCGAGCAGAGGGAGAGGTATTTGCAAAAATTGAGGTTAGCAGGCTTAGAGAACGACGTTTACCTGCTTCCACCAGGATTGTTCACTGACGTACGGAAGTACACGAAGCCCTCGTCTTTACCTGACTTCGGCCCACAGGATCTGTATACCTATGTCGTTAAAAACCCATCACCATACACAGGTATTGATCTGAAAGCGTATAAGAGTTTGGATGCCTACAAATATTTTGTGTCAGGCTGGGTAACATGCCTACATCAGTGGGTCGTCCCTGGAGCCGGTGGTCGCCATCTTATTACAGCTAAGGTTTGTTCACATTTTCATTTACTTTCGGTCCTCAGGATAAACAAAATGTTATTAAATGTCATTGAAATAACTTCTTAGTCTGTTGAGACATGGCCCGTTATAAATTTGCTGTTACCAGGCAATGACTAAGAACTGTATTATTAGGGTCGGTGTCTGTGTTGTAGCAGTGTACTAGCAGCTAGCTGTTAGCACTAGCTAATGTCAACAACATCGTAGCTGGTATGTTACTGTAGCAATATTTACGTTCAGTCATTTGGATGACTGTTAAAACCTTTCAGTCTCAAGTTTTTCCTTTACTGGATTTACTAGTTTACTGAGCTAGCGCGCTCGGCCAAACCGGGAGCCATCGCGCGCTCTCCGGCCGGGCCGGGAGCCATCGCGCGCTAGCTCAGTAAACTAGTAAATCCAGTAAAGGAAAAACTTGAGACTGAAAGGTTTTAACAGTCATCCAAATGACTGAACGTAAATATTGCTACAGTAACATACTAGCGACTGTTGTTGACATTAGCTAGCTTGCCGTCCAAAATGGTGGACACCGGGGCGTCACGTGACCCTGTGACGTCAGGTGAAATACCTCAATAGTAGTGTTTCTCAACCACTGGGCTGTGGCCCATTAGTGAGCCGCAAAGCGCCATCTAGTGGGCTGCAAATTCCCTCCCAAATTGAAGTCAATTTTTACTTGTAGTAGGGTACAACTACTGAGTTGCATCCGACGTCACAGCCGCCTCATTAAGCTACGGTCACACTACAGCTCGCGATGTTTTGTGACGGGTTGTCGATGAAAATGAACATTTTGGTGGCCATAGATGGTGATACACACATGCACTAAAAGTTGGGGTAGAGTAGGTGAACACTTGATCGTCACGCCTTCACGCACTTGAGCTGTGCTCACTCACAGAGCACTTTGCACACTCTTGGGACCCAGTCGTTATGGGAAACACCCAATACTGATTTAAGCGCATTCAACACGTGCAGATAGGGATGCTGTTTTCACAGAGGCTTTGCAAAGGATTGTGCATTGTCACGGTCATGTTTGTTTCTAGCCATGTTTATAATGCTGTTTAAATACTCTGCTTTGCTTTCATTTTTATAAATATCACGCCTGCTAATAAACACTCTTCCTGCACTTAGATCCGTCGACCACCATCTATCTTGTGTCCTGATGCCCAGATTTGTAACCCAGCCACATATAAAAAGCTGTATGCCTCCATGTTTTTCCAGGTTTTCATTTGTGTGTCCATGTAGAATGATGTCTGCAGCACCAGGTAGTTTGAGATGTTGGGGAACTCAACAGATGGATAATTTTCCAAATAATAGGAAAAATCCTTCTTTGTTGCATGTCAGGATCTATCCCACTGCATGGGTCCAATAGCCACTTGAGTGTACTTGGTTTTAATAACTTGCTTGTTTGCTGTACACAAACATGGCAATAAGTTCTTGTGTTAAATCAAACAGACTCAACTTTTGGATCATTAATCCCTTTTGGCTGAAAATGACCTGCATGCATGATTTTATGTTAGCTTCTGACACATCGAATACAATACCTACAATTAAAAACAGTTTGTTTTTATTGAAGTCCTGGGCTCCCATCTGTAGAAGGGAGTGATGTTGCATCCCTTTAATACACTACAAGACATAATCAGATTCTAATAGATGAGCCAAAATAATTGGGAATTTTTTTAATGGGCTCAGACTCGTTACAAGTATAAACAGGTGGGCCTCAAAGCAGAAAAGATTGAGATGTGCCATAGATTAGGGGTTATCATTAAAAGATTCAGAAAATCTGGAGAAATCTCTATATGCAAGAGACAAGGCTGAAAACAGTCATTATGGGAAACCACCTGATGCTGATTTGAGCACAAACCATTTCAATTTTCACAGAGATTTTGTGAGGTATTCTGTCAGGTATGCGGTAGTAGACGGGCCTAAGTGCAGGAACTGTTTATTAGCAGGTGTGATATTCACAAAAATGAAACTGAAAAGAGTCATAAACATGGCTACAAACAAACATGACCGTGATGAGAGTACTTCACAAAGCCTTTGCATCTTTATTGACCCCTTGCGTATGACGTCACGCATTACGTGATAATTTCACCTGGGGATCAGACAGACATCATTTATCATGTAAGCAAAACTTAATCTGTCTTCAATATGGTTCATTTTTGCACCGTTTTTGGTTGTTCAAGTAGAGAAATAGATAAAGGATATTACCGTCTCCCTGCCATCAAGATAAATGTTAAAGAGAAGCAAATGCTTCAAGAACAAAGAAGAAATGAGTGGTTAAAGAGAATACAACAAGAGGAGCTAAGCCTGAAAACTCCAGAGAAATTCACGATTGTATTTAAAATATATTTAAAAAAAAATAAAGTTGGAAGCGGGCGGCACGGTAGTGTAGTGGTTAGCGCGGTCGCCTCACAGCAAGAAGGTCCGGGTTCGAGCCCTGTGGCCGACGAGGGCCTTTCTGTGCGGAATTTGCATGTTCTCCCCGTGTCCGTGTGGGTTTCCTCCGGGTGCTCCGGTTTCCCCCACAGTCCAAAGACATGCAGGTTAGGTTAACTGGTGACTCTAAATTGACCGTAGGTGTGAGTGGTTGTCTGCGTCTATGTGTCAGCCCTGTGATGACCTGGCGACTTGTCCAGGGTGTACCCCGCCTTTCGCCCGTAGTCAGCTGGGATAGGCTCCAGCTTGCCTGGGACCCTGTAGAAGGATAAAGCGGCTAGAGATAATGAGATGAGAAAGTTGGAAGTGAGTATGGAATAGTTTGCTTAAGAATCTCGGTTTATTTTTTCTGCTCGCATTCGAGTTAGCTTCTTCATGAAAGTATTTGATTTTCTTATAGGTGAAGCAGATTCTTTATTCAACACAGAAAACCCAGATTGGTTTCAAACAGCTCTGATATAACTCGGTATGAATGACTGAATGAAAATAAAATATAAAAACCCCACAAAACAAGGAGCGACACATGCAATATATCCTGAAAGAACAGAAAAGATTAAGAGCAGAGAGCGCTGAAACTTTGTCTCTGTTATCAGAGGAACCCAGTGCTGTGCAAAATGTCACCATGGAATCAGAGTGTAGTAATGAACTTACAGTTCGAGTATTTTACACACACAAGCTGCATGCATGTGAAATGGAAATAAATCGACTAAGGCAGGACAAAACTATTTTGGATAAAATTGTTACTGTCCGTTACACACTGATCAACCTGTGTGACTCAGTTGTGCCTTTTGAATAGAGAATAAATGAAGAGGGAACAGAACTTTAACCGTTCATTGAAATTATTACTGAAAGGGTGATTATAGTTACTATGACTATAGGTACAATTGGAATGTGCAGAGTCTGTTAGAATTTGTAATTATTGTACCATCCACTATTAGATAAAATTAAAATAAAATATTACAACATTGTTTAAAAGTCGAGAGCAAGATATTCTGTTATTTTACAAATAACACTTCAGATATTGTTTTAACAATAAGTAATCACTGTATAAATTACAAAGTGCAAATGGCTCTGGAACTTGATGTCCTTGGGGTTGCTGAGACATGGAGAGCCGGAATGCCACTTAACCCACAGTTCAGGTCGGAGTCCTTTGAGAGTAAATGCTTTAGCTTTCGCAGCATTCGATTCCCAAAAGCTGATATCAGGAAAAATTCTTTCCACAAAGAAAGTTTTTTTTGCTTTTGTAGCGTTTTAAACTGTTATTCTGTGTCGGGACTCTTCGGGGGGGGGGGGGGGGGGGGGGTATATTCCAACATGTAGCTAACACTAAAAACACACTGCCTCAAATCTACATGATCACTCCAGGTCATTTCGAGGAATTTTGTACAGATCATAACCTCTAACAAACTCTAATTTCCATGTATATCTATCCTTCACTTCTTTCTGACCAAGATTGCTCAAGTAATCCGGTAGTAAAAGCTTTTTTAGCTGTAGTTTTCTTCAGACAACAGCAACAGACACCGGACACCTTCGCTTGGCTTCAGCATGTGAACAAAGTTTGCTTGTCCTCCAGGTATAGGGTAGCGAACGTTGCTAATGTAAATGTGACATCACTGCAAGGGGTCTATATGCGTGCACCGATTGTGCTAAAATCAGTATCAGGTGTTTCCCATAATGACCAGGTCCCAAGTACATGCACAATGTGCACTGAAGGATTCCTGAATGTAAATGCACTTTTTAAGTCTTGGTGAAGGTAAGGCTGTGCAGAGCTGCGGTGTTACTCATGTTCATTTCACTGAATAAGAATGAGCACCTTGCTCCAGCTCTGAAATTATTATTATTATTATTTTTTTAATTCTTACCTTCGTGGAAACAAAGTGAGCATACCATAAGCAAGCCTCAACGCCAGGCATTGCCAGAATGCCCGATTTGCCCAACCAAGACGTTTGGGCAGAAATATTTTAGTGAGTTAGGCCCGTTTTGGGCACATCTATGGTCAGCTTCTTTAAGCACAAAAATGATTTTCGAGTGACTACGTTACCAAAAAAACAAGACATATTAACCAGCATCCTCACCTCCCCTGTGATCGTAAAAAATTCCTCAAAACGACCGGAGTGACGGTGCAGATTTGTGGCCTAGCGTTAGCTACATGTTGGAATATACCTTCTTTTTCCTGAAGAGTCCTGACACAGAAGAACAGTTTAAAAAAAAAAAAACACTACAAAAGCAAGATCATCATCTTTGTGTAAAGACTTTTTCCCCGACATCTGTTTTTGGGAACAGAATGTTGTGAAAGCCAAAGCATTTACTCTCAAAGAACTACTACCTGAACTGTGGGCTAGACTATGTTCCCATCCCTGCATGTCTTAGCAACCACAAAGACATCTAGGTACACAGCTATTTGCACATTTATACAGTTATGCTCAGGGGCGTAGCTAGGATTTTTCAAAGGCGTGGTTTTTTTTTGGGGGGGGGGGGGGGGGGCACACTGACTGGCAGCCTGAGTTCATTATGTAACAAAAAATAATTAACATTACTATCTTTAGGTAGCTTAGAAACCGGCTCTTCCATTATTGTTGTTTCTTCCAAGTTTTCTTGATGTGTTCTAGAAACGGCACATTAAAACTTAGCTTCGAAGCCACAAAATGCAACTTTGATGGAAAAAAAAAAATATATATATATATAATAAATTGTTTACCTCTTTTCACATCGAAAGAAGGAGGAAGGTTTCGCTTGTTTTGACATGGCGAATTATTAACACAAGAAGAAATACTCATAATTTGTAACTAAAAAGACTGCAGCTACACTGGCAGCTTGACCATGCTTTCTAGTGCGATCGTGTTGCGCTTGCGCAGAACGGTGTCAGTCCTGCGCGTCTTGGCTCATGCACCTGAAGGCGCACCTAACGAGGTCCAGCACGTGCGCCGTTAAAGAACACCTGTCTTTAATCAAATCAATGAACTATGTTTGGGCTATTTAAGGACTGCACCCATGCAAGGATGATGCGAAGTATTACGCCGCGTCTAGTGTGCCTTACAGAGCCTTATTTCCTGTCCCTGTCCTTGTTGACCTCCTGGTTTTTCAACTCCTGTTTCTTGTCCCTTGATCTTGTAGTTTTGCCTCGGATATTTTGTCCGCGTTCCTGCCCGTTTCTTCGATTACGACTTTGCCTGCTGTTTAGGACTGTTTGCCTGTTGCGTGCGTTTCACGCACTTTATACTCATATCGCACTGTGCATTACTTAACATAGCTGCACTTCTAGCCGCCTCTTCCACACACACTGACAAACTGGGTTTTCGCGCCCAAACCACAGGAAATCCATACAAGGTTATAAAAACCCTGATGAGGCTGAGGTGACAATCTAGTCAAAAAAAGTTAGAAAATGACAGTGGGCGCTTTTCTAATATTCTTATGTGGCTATTGAAAAAAAATGTATAGTCCGACATATTGGGGGGGGGGGGGGGGTCACGGGCACCCCAGGACCCCCTAGCTACGCCCCTGATGCTTGTTATTGTTGAAAAATATCTGAAGTATTATTTGTAAAATAACAAAATATCTTGCTCTAGACTTCCAACAATATTGTAAGATTTTATTTTAAATTTTATCTAATAGTGGATAGAATAATTACAAACGCTTACAGAATCAGCACATTCCAGTTGTACAGTGGTGCTTGAAAGTTTGTGAACCCTTTAGAATTATTTCTGCATAAATATGAACTAAAACATCAGATTTTCACACAAGTCCTAAAAATAGATAAAAAGAACTCAGTTAAATGAGACAAAATAATACTTCGTCATTTATTTATTGAGGAAGATGATTCAATATTACATATCTAAGTGGTAAAAAAAAAGTGAACCTTTGCTTTCAGTATCTGGTGTGACCCCCTTGTGCAGCAATAACTGCAACTAAATGTTTGCAGTAACTGTTGATCAGTCCTGCACACCGGCTTAGAGGAATTTTAGCCCATTCCTCCGTACAGAACAGCTTCAACTCTGGGATGTTGGTGGGTTTCCTCACATGAACTGCTTGCTTCAGGTTCTTTCACAACATTTCCATTGGATTAAGGTCAGGACTTTGACTTGGCCATTCCAAAACATTATTTTTGAAGTTCGGAAGAGTTTGGAGGACCTCAGAAAAAGCATTGTTGATCCTCATCAGGCTGGAAAAGGTTACAAAACTATCTCTAAAGAGTTTGGACTCCACCAATCCACAGTCAGACAGATTGTGTACAAATGGAGGAAATTCAAGACCATTGTTACCCTCCTCAGGAGTGGTCGACCAACAAAGATCACTTCAAGAGCAAGACATGTAATATTCGACAAGGTCACAAAATTACTTCAGGGTCTAAGCAACTGAAGGTCTCTCTCACATTGGCTAATGTTCATGAGTCCACCATCAGGAGAACACTGAACAACAATGGTGTACATGGCAGGGTTGCAAGGAGAAAGCCACTGCTCTCCAAAAAGAACATTGCTGCTCATCTGCAGTTTGCTAAAGATCACGTGGACAAGCCAGAAGGCTATTGGAAAAATGTTTTGTGGACGGATGAGACCAAAATATAACTAAAGGAAAATGTCAAGACATCTGTCCATGAACTGAATCTCAAGAGACGGTGGGTCATGCAGCAAGATGATTATCCTAAGCAGACAAGTCGTTCTACCAAAGAATGGTTCAAGAAGAATTTCAAAAATACACACACACACACACACACACACACACACACACACACACACACCTCGCTGTATATATTCCAACTGATTATCCATTATCTTTGTTTAATAAATTAATTCATCAAACAAACTGATTTATTTGTGTTCCAATAAATATCTGAAGTCACCCAATCTCTCAAAGAATTCAAAAAGGTGCAGATGATTTATGTAATATGGTAAGTGATCAATAATAATTTGGAAATATACCATAATTTAGCTGTTTGGTAATTTATCCAGGATTAATGAAACAATTCACTAAATGATTCACCGAATGATTCATTTGAATGATTCACCTGAATGGTTCACCTGAATGATTCAGTTCAAACGATTCAATGAGACTGATTCTATGGTATGATTCAATTCAAATGAGTCAAATTAAATGATTCAATGGGATTGATTCAATATAATTATTAACCTTCAAATTTAATGAGACTAATATTAAGTGATCAATCTCATTAAATCAATAGTAACTGTGATTGTACCTACAATGATGTGTAGTCAGATGCATCCCCTTAAAGGATATGGGACATGAAACATAAAAGCACACTATATCAGTTTCTTTCCATTAAAAATATGAATTAATTGCATCAACAAATACAAAATCTATTAAATTCAGCAAAATCGTTATATTCGTGATGATTATATGGCATTTCTGCTCGACTTCCGATATGCATTTTTTGCAACCGGAAGAGCCGCTGTAACGTAATCATACGTCACAAAAACTTTCGGGCACAGCACAAGCGGGTAGATGAATGGAGAAGTGGATGACAAGAAAATTGTTTTTATAGTCTTTAAAGTACATTGGACATCATGGTGTATTGTGCTGCTTATGGTTGCAATAATTCCAATGGGAAATGCCCTGGAGTAAGTTTTTTTTGCATTCCCCAAGGACCCGAAGCTGAGGAAAGTGTGGGCTCACCTGTGCATGCGCAGTAGGCTTCGCGCATGCGCAGTAGGCTTGGTAGGACAACTTTACAGAACACCTGTTGAAAAAAACTTTGCACCTACTGTTTCCCACAAACTGTATTCGGACCATTTCACTGAGGATTCTTTCAACATTAATACTCAGGTACTGAGCGATATTAATTCATGCATAAGGATGAGGGAAAAAAAAAAAAAACCTCAGTTCAAATCGGGAAGCCGCGCACACCTGCGCCAGGCTGCACAAATGCGCACAGCTTCCCAACCCAAACCGCCTCTCTCTCTCTCTCATTCTTACACTTCATGCCTCATGCTCCATGAACCAACATCGCTATATATATATATATATATATATATATATATATATATATATATATATATATTTTTTTTTTAAATCGGGTCTGCGCGATTCAGCCGTGAAAAAGGCGGCATCCGCCGAAAGGCGTGCTGTTTGCATCCCTGCACGGAGGCCAGGGGACAGGGCAGGAATATTTTTGTTGATATCAGTGATCCGGGGAGGCACGGTGGTGTAGTGGGTAGCGCTGTCGCCTCACAGCAAGAAGGTCCTGGGTTCAAGCCCCATGGCCGGCGAGGGCCTTTCTGTGTGGAGTTTGCATGTTCTCCCCGTGTCCGCGTGGGTTTCCTCCGGGTGCTCCGGTTTCCCCCACAGTCCAAAGACATGCAGGTTAGGTTAACTGGTGACTCTAAATTGACCGTAGGTGTGAATGTGAGTGTGAACGGTTGTCTGTGTCTATGTGTCAGCCCTGTGATGACCTGGCGACTTGTCCAGGGTGTACCCCGCCTTTCGCCCGTAGTCAGCTGGGATAGGCTCCAGCTTGCCTGCGACCCTGTAGAAGGATAAAGCAGCTAGAGATAATGAGATGAGTGATCCGGTGCGATTTCGCGACCCCCCTGTTGAAGACCTCTGCGCTAAGCGACTGAAAGCCGAGGTAAGGATTAGTATTATAATTTTGGGTGTATCAATTATTGATTATCATAATTCTGACTCATTTCGCCATTTTGAATGTTTTCATCTCGGACTCTGGAAGCACTGTCTCAATCAATCTCGAAAAATATCAGCAAAAAAAAAAAAAAACTAGCTTGCAACGGACTTTAGCTAGATCTATGATGAACTTTCAATGTCTCATCTCATCTCATTATCTCTAGCCGCTTTATCCTTCTACAGGGTCGCAGGCAAGCTGGAGCCTATCCCAGCTGACTACGGGCGAAAGGCGGGGTACACCCTGGACAAGTCGCCAGGTCATCACAGGGCTGACACATAGACACACAACCATTCACACTCACATTCACACCTACGGTCAATTTAGAGTCACCAGTTAACCTAACCTGCATGTCTTTGGACTGTGGGGGAAACCGGAGCACCCGGAGGAAACCCACGCGGACACGGGGAGAACATGCAAACTCCACACAGAAAGGCCCTCGCCGGCCCCGGGGCTCGAACCCAGGACCTTCTTGCTGTGAGGCGACAGCGCTAACCACTACACCACCGTGCCGCCTAACTTTCAATGTATGATACAAAAATAATACTTCTTTCAACAGATCATTAGCCTTTGAGCAGAATTGTTTTTAACTTACCAGGAAGTGTTATCGAGCCGACCGCTTTCAGTTTCATGAGGGCTGAATGAACTCTCACTCTCAGAATCATCTGACCCGTCAGAGTAAAGACAAGATCCATGTTCATGTGAATTTCCAGCTAACGGTTCGAATTGATAGGGTCTAACTTCACATCTCTGTGAAACATCGGGAATGTCACTGTCAATGGTGTCCATTTCGGTAACCTGTTTACATTAGATTCCCAAGCGCTGGCTCCTTGGAAAGTTTTTGTGACGTCACGGGTCACGTGACCACCTAGCTCATTAACGAATCCTTGTTTTACGCTGATGTATAGAAAAACTTGAATAATGTGATGATTTTCACATTTTTTACGCCCTGCAGTGATTTAGATGGCATTTCTTATGTCCTTTATACATAATTATGCCCAGGTAAAAATCCATGTCCCATATCCTTTAAGGAAATGCTCCTGAGGCAACTTGAAACTGTACCAACTAACAACATACTACTGTCACGAAGTCAAAACAGCCATACAGTGGTGATTGAAAGTTTGTAAACCCTTTAGAATTTTCTATATTTTCTGCATAAATATGACCTAAAACATCATCAGATTTTCACACAAGTTCTAAAAGTAGATAAACAGAACCCAGGTAAACAAATGAGACAAAATTATACTTGGTCATTTACTTATTGAGGAAAATGATCCAATATTACATATCTGTGAGTGGCAAAAGTATGTGAACCTTTGCTTTCAGTATCTGGCGTGACCCCCTTGTGCAGCAATAACTGCAACTAAACATTTCCATTAACTGTTGATCAGTCCTGCACACCGGCTTGGAGGAATTTTAGCCCGTTCCTCCGTACAGAACAGCTTCAACTCTGGGATGTTGGTGGGTTTCCTCACATAAACTGCTCGCTTCAGATCCTTCCACAACAATTCAATTGGATTAAGGTCAGGACTTTGACTTGGCCATTCAAAAACATGAACTTTGTTCTTCTTTAACCATTCTTTGGTAGAATGACTTGTGCGCTTAGGGTCATTGTCTTGCTGCATGACCCACCGTCTCGAGATTCAGTTCATGGACAGATGTCCTGACATTTTCCTTTAGAATTCACTGGTATAATTCAGAATTCATTGTTCCATCAATGATGGCAAGCCATCTTGGCCCAGATATGGCAAAACAGGCCCAAACCATGATACTACTACCACCACCATGTTTCACAGATGGGATAAGGTTCTTATGCTGGAATGCAGTGTTTTCCTTTCTCCAAACATAACACTTCTCATTTAAACCAAAAAGTTCTATTCTGGTCTCATCTGTCCACAAAACATTTTTCCAATAGCCTTCTGGCTTGTCCATGTGATCTTTAGCAAACTGCAGATGAGCAGTAAATATTCTTTTTGGAGAGCAGTGACTTTCTCCTTGCAACCCTGCCATGCACACCATTGTTGTTCAATGTTCTCCTGATGGTGGATTCATGAACATTAACATTTGCCAATGTGAGAGAGGCCTTCAGTTGCTTAGAAGTTACCCTGGGGTCCTTTGTGACCTCACCGACTATTACACGCCTTGCTCTTAGAGTGATCTTTGTTGGTCAACCACTCCTGGGGAGGGTAACAGTGGTTTTGAATTTCCTCCATTTGTACACAATCTGTCTGTGGATTGGAGGAGTCCAGACTCTTTAGAGATAGTTTCGTAACCTTTTCCAGCCTGATGAGCATCAGCAACGCTTTTTCTGAGGTCCTCAGAAATCTCCTTTGTTCGTGCCATGATACACTTCCACAAACATGTGTTGTGAAGATCAGACTTTGATAGATCCCTGTTCTTTAAATAAAACAGGGTGCCCACTCACACCTGATTGTCATCCCATTGATTGAAAACACCTGACTCTAATTTCACCTTCAAATTAACTGCTAATCCTAGAGGTTCACATACTTTTGCCACTCACAGATATGTAATATTGGATCATTTTCCTCAATAAATAAATGGCCAAATATATTTTTGTCTCATTTGTTTAACTGGGTTCTCTTTATCTACTTTTAGGACTTGTGTGAAAATCTGATGTTGTTTTAGGTCATATTTATGCAGAAATAGAGAAAATTCTAAAGGGTTCACAAACTTTCAAGCACCACTGTAAGTTCAGATCTCAGACCAAGGTAAGTCTTGGTCTTTAATTAGCAAATAAATGTCACATGATAATGGTAAGACTGTAAAAATTACAAAGAATTCCATTTGTGATCTTTATGACTGGGAAATCTGTTTAATTAATTTCCTGTTTTTATGATAACAGGTACACAGGACCTCTGTATTGAAGTTCCTTCTTCAGGCATCTGTTCTTGACCCTCACTTTAAAAGCCTTCCCTACCTGGATGATGCCGCCGGACATGATGCTTCCATGCTCTTGCAGTGGAAGCAGTGGACCATGTAACTCAATCAAAGGTATGTGCATTATTTACAATTAAAATCATTTTACTGACTATTCTCAGTCTGTGCTGTCCAGAAGCATTGAAAAAAAAAAATTTCCAAGGATTTTCTGAATATTTCAGAATGTAACTGTAAAGAAAGAACCAGGAACTTGTACTGAGGAGAGCAACCATGCTGCACTACCTGCTACCCCAGCCCTTGAAGAGAAAAGTGATGAACCACTTGCAAAGATTAAAAAAGAAACAGACAGTAACGGTGCTCTTCTTGATTTATTTGGTGATGTTTTTGTGACAAAAGTGGAACCTGCTAAGAGCCTGTTTGACCAAGTTGAATCTGAAATTCAGAATTACAAAGGAGAAGAGCTTCTTAAATTAGATTCAGACCCCCTTGCTTGGTGGAGAGCTATGTCTGTGCAGGGGAAATACCCAATCCTCTCGCAATTTGCAAAGAAAACCTTAGGTGTACCAGCAACCAGTGTTGCCAGTGAAAGAGTGTTCTCTACAGCTGGGGACATTGGAACTGCACAGAGAGCTTGTCTCTCGAGTGAGAATGGTGAAATGTTTGTGTTCTTAGCAAAAAACATGAAAATACCTGATGTAGTCTGTGCATGGTGACATTCTGCATTTCTTTTGGCCACCCCTGCACTGTAATGTGGCATCTGTACTGTTCTAAAATCTAGACCAAAGCAATGGAAACTTCATGACACATTAATGTTACCACTACTGACTTTTGTCTAGTCTTGTAAATATCTTATTTGACATTGTCATGTGATGTATTTAATTCATTATTATTAATTGTTAAGTTTGTTATGAATTTAAAAAACCGCGAAAACCAGATCTGCTTGTATCATATCAATATTAATCGAACTGAGGTGTCAGTATCGTGATGCATATCAAACCAAAATTTGAGTGCATCATTGCAGAAAATGTTGTGGGAGTTAAAGGAACAGTCCACCGTACTTCCATAATGAAATATGCGCTTATCTGAATTGAGACGAGCTGCTCCGTACCTCTCCGAGCTTTGCGCGACCTCCCAGTCAGTCAGACGCACTGTCACTCCTGTTAGCAATGTAGCTAGGCTCAGTATGGCCAATGGTATTTTTTGGGCTGTAGTTAGATGCGACCAAACTCTTCCGCGTTTTTCCTGTTTACATAGGTTTATATGACCAGTGATATGAAACAAGTTCAGTTACACAAATTGAAACGTAGCAATTTTCTATGCTATGGAAAGTCCGCACTATAATGACAGGCGTACTAACACCTCCTGCGCGCTTTGGCAGCGCATTGATACGGAGCTCAGATATCAATGCGCTGCCGAAGCACGCAGAAGGTGTTAGTACGCCTGTCATTATAGTGTGGACTTTCCATAGCATAGAAAATCGCTACGTTTCAATTTGTGTAACTGAACTTGTTTCATATCACTGGTCATATAAACCTATGTAAACAGGAAAAACGCGGAAGAGTTTGGTCGCATCTAACTACAGCCCCAAAAAATACCATTGGCTATACTGAGCCTAGCTACATTGCTAACAGGAGTGACAGCGCGTCTGACTGCGTCTGACTGACTGGGAGGTCGCGCAAAGCTCGGATAGGTATGGAGCAGCTCGTCTCAATTCAGATGAGAGCATATTTCATTATGGAAGTACGGTGGACTGTTCCTTTAAGGGAATGGCCCTCTCCTGGCTCAGCTCTTATTTAACTGATCGTTATCAGTATGTTGATATAAATGGTGATATTTCTAGACGTACTGAGGTAAAGTCTGGTGTTCCACAAGGTTCTGTCTTGGGTCCACTGCTTTATTTTCGTTACTTCTGGGTAATATTATCCATAAGCATGATATTAGCTTCCACTGTTATGCTAATGACACACAGTTGTATGTTTCTGCAAAGCTAGATAAGACACAACAACTTAATAAAACTGAGGAATACGTAAAGGACATTAGACACTGGATACTTATTAACTTCCTTCTGCTTAACTCTGACAAGACAGAAGTACCTGTACTAGGACTACATGCAAAAAAAAAGTTCGACCATCATGCTAATGTTACATGGACGGAAAACTTGCAATTTGAGGACAGAAAGCAAGCATATCTTTTTTTTTTTTTTACTTTTTGCTATTTATTAATGTGTATAGTAGCCATCTTTGAGAGACATCAAATTTACTGCATTTTTCAAATTACTTTATCTCTGTGTGGTTTCTAATTTCAGGTTTGGTGATAAAAGTAAATAAATTTGATTTACTTAAAAAATAATAAAAGTTTCTAATTCAAACCAAAGTATGCCCATATAAAAATAAAATAAAAGCATTAGGTATAATGGAGCAGTAGGACTTTGTCATTCCCCCCTGAACTGTGAGAGATTTTTTTTTAGGCTTTTCAAGAAAACTTAATGAGAACACTTTCTGTGGAATCTGCCATGCCTTACTGTCTGGATGTTCCAGCTGGAGCATAAACAACCTCCAGTTAGTTCAAAATGCAGCAGCAAGAGCCCTTACTAGAACTAGAAGATACGACCCC
Source organism: Neoarius graeffei (assembly GCF_027579695.1). Lineage (NCBI taxonomy): Eukaryota > Metazoa > Chordata > Actinopteri > Siluriformes > Ariidae > Neoarius > Neoarius graeffei. Next base: position 4,172,306 of record NC_083587.1, read on the forward strand.
ATAACCCCTGTCTTATCCACACTGCATGGGCTCCCAATCAAATTTCATATTGATTATAAAATACTACTATTGACTTAAAAAGCACTGAATGATCTTGCACCACAGTACCTGAGCAAACTTCTAGTCCTTTATGACCCATCACGCTGACTTGGATAAAAAGCTGCAGGATATCTGCTGGTACCTCATATAGTGAAGGATACATCAGGGGCAGAGCCTTTTCTTACAAAGCCCCACAAATATGGAACAGCCTTCCAAGTAGTGTTCCAGACTCAGACACAGTCTCAATGTTTAAGTCTCGGCTGAAAACACATCTTTTTAGTCAAGCCTTTTGTCAATAGGTTTTTTATGAGGTAAAGGAGTAGGTCTGGAAGGTCCTCAGGCATAGGGTGTTTTGGTAAACTGAGATGGATGGATACTGTCACCCCACCCCACTCTCGCACGTTCACTCAGGTTTGTTGATGGTGTAGTGGCTGCTGCTTTATATCCCAGGGCTCCGTCGTGTTCATGTTACTTTCTGGCTTTCCCTTTTAGTTATGCCATACTTGCCAACTTTTCAAAATTCTCATGGGGGAGAAAAGTGCGTGAAAGACATTTTCAATTGGATGAGGGTATGATGCGCGGTTGAAACAAAAACAGTGGATCCCAATTAATTGCAAACCATTTGAAATTTATACAATTAAAGAGTTTCTGAATTGTTGATATTGTTCTATCAATTACTATAGGTTATGGGATTCATGTATCAGGCATGAGAGAGCTCCGAGTGAAAAATCTGAAATAATGCTCGTCTTGAATTTTAATATAACAACAATGAAAGGGAAGTCTGCTTAAATCAGATTTTGAGCTGAAAAATCTCCTGCCTGAATATTGTATCCATACAGAGACCCACAGAAAATAACACAAGTGATGCTTTAGAAGAATGTTTATAATTTCTTAAAATAGTCACAGTGAATGAAAGTATTATTGGATTGCATCAAATGTGTTTTCCTTCTGTAAGCTCATGTAAAAATACAGAGAACTATAATATCATATATAAATTAAATAAAATTTTAATAAGATTTAACCAAAATATTAACAACTCAATTAAATAAATACTGCACTGTCTTAGTACGACTAAAATGCATCTCTCTCACTAAACACTTTCCAACAGAATTTTTAAAAAGCACTAGAAATCCTATCACAATCCTATCAGAATGCATCAAAGGAATTTGCTCATTTGCAAACTTTGAAAAAGTTTTAAAACAAAATTTACAAATGGCACTATAAATACTACCATACTATCAAAATATATTCCACAAAGAAATTCACTCGAATGCAAAATTTTAGTCCGACCAAAATACACTCACTAGTAATCTTTCACTTAAAACCTCAAAACTCCATCAAAATCAATCCTTTTCCAGATAATTCACTTGTAAACTTTCACTTAAAACTTTCAAACATAAATTCAAAATAGCACTAAGACACTCCCACACTATTCAAATACACTCACCAAACACATTCTCTGTCCTGCAAAATGTCACTAAACACTTTAGAAGTTGTACAGTTTGTTTCTGAAATGGAATGGAAGACTAGTTTAATTTCACACTCGAATGTCCATTATATTCTGATTTAAGGTATCTTTACCTTAAAATGTGTAACTGGCTGGTCGAACATTTGCTTATCCATGGAAATTCATTCTCCCATGCAACCTGGGATTTGCATTCATATTTTTGCCGTGTGGTATTGGGTTTAGTGGCCATGATGAATGACTGCTTGTAAAAAATGTCAGACAGCCTGGGTGAATCCTACATTACGGAAGTGACTGTCGTTCAGTTCGTTGATTGGTTAAAAATCAGGTGACGTCAGCAGTGTTTCTCATACGATTCTGATTGGACATAATCGGGAGTATTTTTAACTTGGCACTAGGGATTTCCCCAAACCGGGAGATTATCCTGTTTTTAACAAACACGATCGGGAGTCGGGAGACGGAGGCTAAAATCGGGAGCCTCCCGCCGAAATCGGGAGGGTTGGCAAGCATGTTATGCTGTTATAGTTGGTCTTGATGGAGTCCCTGCTTACACTCAGAACACGACGTACACTCTTTTCTTAAAGGAGATACGCAGAACCTTTATTTTTAAATAAATGTCGGAGCGGATAGGATCTCCATCCTTGACTCTTGTATGCTGCATTAATGGGAATAAAAAAAAATTATATTTCTGAGAGATAAATTCGACCACAAATTTGGCATTCGAGCTGCCCCACTGAGCTAGAATGTGTGAGTGCGTGACATCACTGCAGTAACCGGTTTTAAGGCCAGGGCCTTTGACAGCTATAGACCAAAGTCATATAAATAAAGATTTATGGTGAAAGTAAGAAATACCGTTACCGACTCGCTCAACTAAGACTGAGTTGACTTCACTGATTGTGGGTTGACTCTCATTAAAACAGGATAGGTGTTATAACTTATGCAACATACATGTACATACATGCATTTTCACTGATAAAACGTAAAAGGCTAATTAAATAAATCAGATGAACTGAGACAATCACATAATGAAGCAAATTAAATCTTATACCGGGAATCTAAACACACAAGTTACATGTATTAATCTAAATGCAGATAAACGTGTTGTTTTTTTTAATCCAGATGAGAGTCGGACCTTACCCGTCTGTGTTCTCACTTCTTGAAGGCTGATCTTGTGACTGATTGTTTTTGAAACAATCTGACTTTCAGTTGTTCGTTCAGTTCTCTGTTCATTCAATTCTTCCACGTAAGGGTGAGATGGCAGCAATATCCAGTTTAGAAATAAGATGGCTTCTCCACTCATTCACTGTTTTCTTCATACTGTGTATTCCGCCATTACTGCTCGGTTCAGGCAATTACTAAAACCCAGGACGGAACGGGATGTCACCGGTTTTAGCAACAACTGCAGGGAGGTCACTGCCCGAGCGATATATTCCTTCCCGTTCCGTCTGGTGCAACTGAACTCACTTTCCTTTAAAAATAAATAAATACATTCCTTTTCTTGTAGTTTTCTTTAATTGTTGATACTGCACCCTACGGCTGAACGATTTTAAGAAAAAATTGAATTGTGATTTTTCTGGCAGATATTGCGATTTCGATTTCAACCACAATTTTTTTTTCTTTAACTCGAGTTTCAGTGCAAATTAATTAATACAATGAAGTCCATAAAGCTAATGCAAGAATGAAAACTGAGGTCAACAGATTTCAAATGTAGGCCTGTTTATTAACATTGAGTGCCTGAGGAACAAGTTATAATAACTTAAAATAAAAATAAAGAGAGCCATCTTTCTTAAGTAAACTTTTGCTTCTTTTACTTTTCCCATCTACAACGTATCAGACATAAAAAAAGGTTGATCAATGGCTCAGCAGCATCAAAATATTGCACTTTTGTAAAAGAATGTACATAAGCATTATAAATTATAACTAGAGCCAACAATTCCCCTGTGGGAAATTGTGAGAGTGATGCACAGGGTTCTTGCAGGATTCAGTAAGTTCAAGTTTAGACCTTTTTTAGACTTTTTAAGACCATTATGAAAAATTTTTTTAGACCAACACGAAGCATTACAACCTGCCCTACCCCCGCCCTTCCCAAAAAAAGACAATCGAGTTCAATTCTCAAAACAAAGTAATTTGTATTGGTAAACTGACTATCAGGGATACAAACTGATTGTGTGCTTATTTATGTCATATGGCAACATTAGTACATTATGTCACATAGCAACAAAAGTACAAGACAATAGAGTGATAAAGGGCATTTGTGCAGTAAATGCAGTCTGTAGGGGTTTGGTTTTTTCCCCTAACTGCAACAGAACTCATTTAAACTTTTGGTTAGTGGTGTTCTGGTAATAAAACAGCATTATTATATAATGCACTGTTGTCAGATGATGACTTTCTTGATTGCTCATGTGAACCCCATGCTGCAAACCACAGCATCGCAGACCTCCACTTGCTGTAGCAACCATTTCAACCATATTAACAGTAAAAATGCATACACATCTTTTAAAACTAATAGTTAAAACATACGTAGTAGCCCCGTAGCACACTTGCTTCCAGTTAAACAGCAAACTCACGCAAGGCGGCAGCGATTTACCAATGAAATCAAGTCATACCTTGCGAGAGGTATACAAGGGAGACAGCAGGTTTTTAAGCAGTAGCGGAGCAAACAGGGGCCATTTTAGACAGAGGTGTAAAATCATTGCAAAATATGAATGCAAAATTAATAAATACTAAATAATAAAGCCAGGAAAGACACACCATTGGGGAGAGAATAATATATTTAAAAAAAAAAAAAAGAGCACTGTTAGAAAGCTGAATACGCTGACTGGACTCATGCGCTCCATGTTGTCATGGTAATGTTGACGACATGTAATGTGCACGCTAAGATTGTCTACACTGCAAGGGTGCCCAAATTCTTCTCTACAATGGGCCAAAAATTAATTCTGTGGGTGGGCCGCGGGCCAAAAAAACAAACGTCCACATTATGTTACCTTACATTTTATTGAAACGTGTCATTTTTATATAGGATAAGACCATTAAACTCAAATGTAAATGTTTAAAGCAATTAAACACATTTTGTATATTTATAGTAGGCCTACCTTTATTAATTTCAGAAGATGACAGAACATCCACATGGCTTATTTTAAGAGGTAGAAACATATTTGAAAGGAAAGCAACATTTCAGACTATATTACAAAAAGTGCTTTGGTAGCTTGAACAAGTTGAAAACAGTTGGATAAGGTCCAGGACAACCAAATATACAATTCTATTTAAAAATTAACTAAAATGTGAATTGAGCAATAACACATGCCCTTGTAACACTGTGCCTTTTAAGCCATTTGAAACTAGCTGGATTGCCCAATTTATGAAACCAGAGAGAATTTACTTTAGACTGAATGTGAAATTAGATTGAGTATTAGGTATGGAATTGGACAATGTGAACTGAGCAATATAGAACACAACACAACTAGGGCTGGGCGATTTTACGATTACGATGTTATTCACGATATAAAATCTCTACGATTAGAAATTAGACACGTACGATATGCCTATGATAAGCCTACGCCTTCAATAAAATTACTTCATCCGAAGTTTTGACAGACACGAGAATAGCCAATCATAACTAAACAGTACCGCACGTAACCAATCAGTTGGAAGAGAGCCACGTCAAGTTAGGTTGCGTGCACACACAAACACACACACGTGTAGCAGCAATGCACAGCATGGCTGTGGTGAAGTTTGCAGGAGCGCGGCATTTCTCCAACAAAGCGTGAAACAAAGCGATTATAAAAATGAGCGAGAAGCCGACTGACCGGAGTTCTGAACAGGAAAGTCAGAGCACTGCCCTGGAGGACATCGTTGAAAAGAAGGGCCAGAGATCTTCGGTTGTGTGGAGGTATTTTGGATATTTAAAATCGGACATACAACAAAGTGTTACACTATGCAAATTATGCCGAAAGCACGTCCCTACTAAGACTGGAAACACCATCAATTGTTTCCAGCATTTAAAACAGTATCACCCACTAGAGCACGCAGAGTGCTGTCAGACCGGCAATGACCCCTCGAATGCCGGTAAAAAGAAGCTTCATCAACAGACCATGCAGTCCGCTCTTTCCCGCATCATGCCGTATGAGAAAACATCGAAGCGACACAAAGACATTACACATGCAATCACACACTTCATTGCAAAAGGCATGCTGCCAATACACACAGTCAAAACGGCAGAATTCAAACAGCTAATGAATGTGATCGACCCTCGTTATCAATTCCCAGGACGCAAGCACTTTTCGCAGACAGCAATCCCAAACATGTACACGGAGTGCAGAGGGATGGTTGAGAGGGACCTGCAAGCCGTGTCATACTTTGCCACCACATCGGACATGTGGTCAAGTCGAACGTCAGAACTATACATGAGCCTCACTGCTCACTACATTGAGCAAGACTGGACTTTAAAGAGCAAATGCCTCCAAACGGCATACTTTCCCGAGGACCATACTGGTGAAGCAATTGCATCAGGACTGACAGAATCGCTTGCTTCATGGGGGCTAAGTGAAAGCAAACAAGTCTGCATTACCACAGATAGTGGAGCAAATATAGTGAAAGCTACCTCCCTCAACAACTGGACTCGCCTGCAGTGTTTTGGGCATCGACTTCACTCAGCTGTTGGTAAGTTGAATAGCAGAATTGCCTTAATTATATTTTCAGGTCGTATAAATATGAAAAATTCATGTTCATTATTATCTTTTTTTAAAAAAACAATTATTTAAAAAGAAACTAGACAAGAAAGTTTTACAATGTTAGAGTTTTAATACTTTTCATCATGTTTATTAGGCCACCCGTTTAAAATTATGCTTTATGTATTTCTCAAAGATTATTTGCCACCTCAGAAGATTCTAACCTATTCAAACCATGTTGGATTCAGGCCCATGTCTATTAAATTTAAAAAGACTGTCTTGATTATGCAGCCCCTCATGTAAAATATTCTGTAGGCCTATTATAAATAATCATACTAGTTCTCTTTTTCTTTCTGTTTTTTTTTCCCCCAGAGAGAGCCGGAAAGAACAAGAAAGTGGAGCGTGCTGTGGGTGTGTGTAAGAAAGCAGTGGCTGCCTTCAGCTTCTCTTGGAAGAAGAAGAGAGACCTGGCTGCTGCTCAGGAAGAGCTTCACCTACCCCAGCACAAGTTAGTGACCGAGTCACCCACCAGGTGGGGCTCACGTCAGAAGATGGTTGAAAGAATGCTGGAGCAGCAGAAAGCCGTCGCTCAGGTCTTAGGTGCAGACAAAAAGACAAGACAACTGGTTCCTGCATGGCAAGACATAGAGGTCCTGGAATCTGTGCATGGGGCCCTGAATGCACTACTGGAATTCACTGATTCACTCTCCAGTGAAAATTATGTGAGTGTGTCATACCTCAAGCCGATGCTGCAACTTTTCAGAACACAGATTCTGAAGCCAGCCGACGATGAAACACAGCTCACCAAAGAATTGAAGATGACAGTCATGTCATACCTGGATGAAAAGTATACTGATCCGATTACTGAGGAACTGCTTGATATTGCAACGTTGGTTGATCCGCGTTTCAAGGTGCAATACATCAACCCAGAAAACATTGATGCCATCAAAATGAGAGCTGTGTCCGAGATGCTGGAGGACCTGTCCACTTCAGTCAGAACAGAGGAAGCAGCACCAGAACAAGCAGAGGCAGGAGATGCTGCAGTGCCTCCCCCCCTGAAGAAACAAAAAAAAGTCATTGGGCAGCTTCTTTAAGAAATCGCACTCCAGCCCAGGACTCAATGACAGAGAGAGAGTTGAGAGGGAACTTGAAAACTACCTGATGGCAGCAGATGCAGACAGCGAAACGGACCCACTGCAGTGGTGGAAGATCAATGAAAGAAACTTCCCAAGACTTAGCTGCCTTGCAAAGCGCTATTTATGCATCCCTGCAACCAGCACACCCTCTGAGAGGGTATTTAGCACAGGGGGTAACATTGTGACCTGCCACAGGGCAGCTTTAAAACCTGAGACAGTGGATAGACTTGTCTTCCTCGCTCGTAACCTGTAAACAGTCAAACCTTAAAAACCTTAAACACACTGACGTACAGGACTGCACTTTTTTTCTCCTTGCAGCATAAGGTTTACACGTCAATATGTCTTTTATGTTTATTTGAAAGCTGCTAGAATTTGCACAAATGATTAACAATGGTATATAGTTTTTATTTTTTCAGTTTCAGTTTATTCATTTGAACAAAAAGAACAAAAGAATGTGCATCCAGTTTGTTTTGGTTCTGTGAAACTTGAAGGCTTGTTAAGCTATTTTTGTTAATTAGGAAGGAACTACTAATTTGTAATGTTCATATTTTGATCAGAAAATTAAAGAAAATACAAAAATGGTGATTTGATTTATATCGTGAAATATATCGTTATCGAAAATTTAAAAAAAATATATCGTGATATAATTTTTTCTCATATCGCCCAGCCCTAAACACAACATTTCCCTCGTGTTGTACCTGAAAGTGTCTCAAGGCCAGCCAGCTCCTGTGTCACTTCAAAATCCTCACTGACTCCGCGCAAAAATGCCATCAATTGTGCATAGTCACATATGTCGGTGCTCTCATCGCAAGCAATAGAAAAGGCCGTAAATCTGGATGCTTTACCAACGATTTGTTCTCTGAGATCCTCAGCCATGTCCTCGATGCGGCAGGTAACTGTGTTCCATGATAAACTAATTTGCGAAAAGGACTGTGTCTGGCTCGGGGACACGGTCTCTGCAGCCACAGTCAGGCAACTTTTAACAAACTCTCCACATGACAAAGATCTCCCAGATTTCGCTATCATTGCGCTGATCTTATAGCTGGCCTTAGTTGCATTTTCTTGAGCAGATGACGGCTGCAGTAACGTGCGTTGTTGGGCACTGAGCCTGGCTAACAGTTCGCTAGCCTTCTGCTTTCTTATTTCACCACTGTATTTTGCAAACTGAGGTAAATGTTTTGTTTCATAATGTCTACGGATGTTGTATTCTTTCAAAACTACCACTCTCTGTCTACAGATAAGACACACTGCCGAGGAATCGATTTCCGTGAAAAAATATAATCTTGCCAACTATTTTTGAATTTTCTTTTATCCGTGTGCCACTGCCTAACACAGCGCTCCATTGTAACCTCTGCTCTTTGCTTGTGTCATGAGCCTGCTGACAGGCAGAAGAGCCAGCAACTCAACAACGCCCCCCTTGTAAAACTGTGGTCAGAAAGTGAACTGCAGGCAACTCTTCGGAGCCGTTGGGACAGAAATTCCCAGCGGCTGGCACAGACCTGGCACTGACGGGCGGGCACAGATGGGAAAAATGAGGCGGGCCAAAAAAACCGGAACATGGGCCAAACTTGGCCCGCGGGCCCCAAATTGGGCACCCTTGGTGTGAAAGCTCTCCGCGCTAATGTGAGCGGCTATTTAACCAACCATTCCAGCCCAACACAGCTCCTTTTAGCGATAGTGTGCTTCAGCCTATTGCTCGCAGAACATTCTTGTTTTTCATACTTATGGCGGAGCTTGAAAGTTTGTGAACCCTTTAGAATTTTCTATATTTCTGCATAAATATGACCTAAAACATCAGATTTTCACATAAGTCCAAAAAGTAGATAAAGAGAACCCAGTTAAACAAATGAGACAAAAATATTATACTTGGTCATTTATTTATTGAGGAAAATGATCCAATATTACATATCTGTGAGTGGCAAAAGTATGTGAACCTCTTTACTCACTATTATTCGACGCGCTATCCACACTCTTCATCGCACTGCCAACACAACCACTAACCTCCTCTGACTGCCACAGACTGCATAAACTCGATGGGAACTTAGAAGGTAGAACTACGGTAGGCGTAGTGGACAAACTGGACCGTTGCATACTTGGCACGATCATTGGTGATTGAAGTTTTTTAGCAGGCAGACAACAACGCAACCGGCACATTTTTTATTAATGTTTTGCAGGCACTTCTAGGAACGGACTGAGCGGATGTAAGAATTTTAGACTTGGATAAATAAAATTTTGGACCTGGGATGAAAATATGTGTGTTTTTTAGACATTTTAAGGCCTAAAATTAAACTGTCTGAATTTTAGACTTTTTTAGACCCCACGGGAACCCTGGATGCAGTGCACGCAGCAGTCGCTATTGCAGGAGCTGAGCTGTACTGTGTGAATGTGTGACTTGCCATGATGCTACAAGCCTGTGTCTCTCTGAGAGCGAGCAGCCCCTCCCTCCTGTGTGTGTGTGAGAGAGAGAGCGAGCAGCCCCTCCCTCCTGTGTGTGTGTGAGAGAGAGAGCGAGCAGCCCCTCCCTCCTGTGTGTGTGAGAGAGAGAGCGAGCAGCCCCTCCCTCCTGTGTGTGTGTGTGAGAGAGCGCGAGCATCCCCTCCCTCCTGTGTGTGAGAGAACGCGAGCATCCCCTCCCTCCTGTGTGTGAGAGAGAGAGCGAACATCCCCTTCCTCCTGTGTGAGAGAGCGAGCATCCCCTTCCTCCTGTGTGTGTGTGTGAGAGAGCGAGCATCCCCTCCCTCCTGTGTGTGTGTGTGAGAGAGCGCGAGCATCCCCTCCCTCCTGTGTGTGAGAGAACGCGAGCATCCCCTCCCTCCTGTGTGTGAGAGAGAGCGAACATCCCCTTCCTCCTGTGTGAGAGAGCGAGCATCCCCTTCCTCCTGTGTGTG